>NC_137609.1:31073735-31211235 GCF_963280865.1 Gymnoscopelus braueri
GTGTGTGTGCGTGCGTGTGTGTGTGTGTGTGTGTGCGTATGTGTACGTGTGTTTAATGTTGAGCAGGGCATGGGGAATATCTGCCTTTAAGTGATAAGACATTCACTTTGTAACTTGGCAGGGGGTCCAGCTAGTAGCAAAGATCTGCTTCTCTGTAGTGGCGATGGTAGACACACAGACACACACACACACACACACACACATACACACACACACACACACACACACACACACACACACACACACACACACACACACACACACACACACACATACACACACACACACACACACACACACACACACACACACACACACACACACACACACCAAGCACATCGCTGCGTGAAAAGAAGTCACGAAAACCCTTTTTTTTCTCTCCAATATGCGAAAATCTATGTGTCTGCCAAACTTTGCAAAGACATAAGTAATTTCACAGATTTACTCATGCGTACACACAACAGTGCAGATAAAGACACGCAAACACACACACACACACACACACACACACACACACACACACACACACACACACACACACACACACACACACACACACACACACACACACACACACACACACACACACACACACACACACACACACACACACACACACACACACACACACACATACACACACACAGCCAGACTGGTTCAAATCTATGAATTGGAACTTTGTCCAAGGCCTGCTGGTGGGTGAGCTGTATGTTATACCTCCAACATTGCAAACCGCTGTGACATATCATATGGCAGCCAGCATGCTGGGAGCATTAGCAATAACTGGATTTCACGTAAGTTATTGAAAGCCATTTGTAAACAGAAACATGAAAGCAAACAAGCTCTCACGCAGCCTGCCTTCATCATCAAAGGCCTATCGATCAAATGGGCCTCCCTCCCTCCCTCCTTTCCTCCCTCCTCCCCCCCCGGTTCGTTCCCAGCCCGAGCTCAATGGGAGCACATGTACCGTGTACACCCACCGCCCCCGACCCCAAAATACATCTGCTTGTTCCAAGCCATGCTTGAAATGATGCCCCCCCCCCCCTCTCCTGTCTTCAGTAATACCCGTCTTACTTTTCATTCTTTGTTCGACTTTTCATTCCTCATTATTATTTCTTCCCCGTTATGCCTAATTTGTGCTCCATCGAATGGCGGTGGCGCGTGCCGAGAATAGCTGACCTGCAAGCTCACAACGTTCACGACGTGTTGTGGTTTTGACCTGATAGAGCTGCTGTATTCGTACGTGGTTTCTGTATGTTTGTGTGCGCACGCAAGCATTTCTGTCTCTTGCTCTGTGTGTGTGCGTGCGTGTGTGTAATATGTGTGTGTGTGTGTGTGTGTGTGTGTGTGTGTGTGTGTGTGTGTGTGTGTGTGTCCATATTTGAATATGCAGCGGAAGAATGCAACTGTGAAAAGGGATTACATGCAACATGTACAAGTTCTGGCTTATTTGTGTTTTATTATGGGTGTCTTACAGCCGTGCGAAGCAGTTAGCCCTCATTATGAACGCCAGTGAAGTGATTACGTGCTTAGCGTTAATGTGCCTTATTGAGTCAGCGATGATTCTTGAAATACCTCAGAGTATCATAAAAACCCAACACTCCAAGTCATCTCATGATTCATTTTTTTCCCTTTCTTTTTTCGTTTGTTCCTTTCCCAAGTTCTCAGGCTAACATATGTTGGCTAACAGAGTAAATAAATAATACTATCAAGGAAGTTATTTCATGATAAGAATTCTTAAAAATGATTACCTTCAGCCGTCATAGATATGTCATAGACGAGTCGACAACTTACGCACTCGTATGTGCGTGTTTTGCGTTGTCTCTTGAGCATTGATTGCACTCAGAGAACGGGAGTGACGGTGGATCTGTTTTGTTGTGTCCCCTACAGTCCAACAAGGTGTCCGTGGTGCAGCAGTCCCACGGCATGCACCCACTGACCTCCCTGCTGCCCTACAGCAACGACCACTTCAACCCCAGCCCCCCACACCTCCCTACAGACATGAGCCAGAAGACAGGTGAGGAGAAGGATGCACACACACACACACACACAACACACACACACACACACACACACACACACACACACACACACACACACACACACACACACACACACACACACACACACACACACACACACACACACACACACACACACACACACACACATGCACACGGCCCCACACACATGTATACATTGGCTGCAGCAGCCCAGTGAGACTGCAGTGGTTCCACTGCTGCTCTGAAGTGGTCTGCTTCACTGGAGGCACTGTAACACACACACACACACACACACACACACACACACACACACACACACACACACACACACACACACACACACACAGAGGGATGGAAACAATTATGGTGACAATCACACAGGCCCATCTCTGTGGCACACACAAGGTTCTGCTTAGCATGCTCGCACACACATACACACACGCGCACACGCGCGCGCACACACACACACACACACACACACACACACACACACACACACACACACACGTACACAGTGTACTCACATTGGCATTCGTTATTTATACACTGTTGTACACTTAAAGGAGAATTCCGGACAAATTAAGTGTTATCTTTGATGTCTCGTTACTCACCTACCGATGTGAAAAGTAGCGTTGTTTTTTTTCATATATTCCCCTGTCGTCATTTTTTAAACACCCTCCGTTGTTATAATGGGAGCGTGAGGGTTAGTGAAATTCGTCTATTATAACCGACGCAAAGTTGTTTTTTTCACTACTAGTATTCATAGTAGAGTCTCATGATAGTCAAACATGCGTTGAAACTATCTGCGAGGCTGCCGTCAATGGCGAACGATTTAACACTGGTTGCTTGTTTCTTCCAGAACCTGGCAACTCGTGTTGCCAGATTCTGGAAACAAGCAACCAGTGTTAAATCGTTCGCCATTAACGGCAGGCTCGCAGGAATTTTCAGCGCATGTTTGACTATCATGAGACTCTACAATGAATCGTAGTAGAGAAAAAAATAACATTGCGTCGGTTATAATAGACGAACTTCACTAACCCTCACGCTCCCATTATAACAACGGAGGGTGTTTAAAAAATGACGACAGGGGAATATATGAAAAAAAAGAACGCTACTTTTCACATCGGTAGGTGAGTAACGAGACATCAAAGATAACACTTAATTTGTCCGGAATTCTCCTTTAATACCATTATGTGGTTTTCAAATCTCACAAATACTCAGACACCCAGTCAGACACACACACACACACACACACACACACACACACACACACACACACACACACACACACACACACACACACACACACACACACACACACACACACACACACACACACACACCCCCACACACAAACACCCCCACACACACATACGCTGCACACATAATTCATCACTCAATATTTTCATATTTTTGTCATCGGTTCATGTGAACGTAAACAGGCCAGAGGCCATGATGGAGGAGGACATGATGATCATGATGATGATGATGATGATGATGATGACGACGATGACATTCATAACGATGAGGCTTATGATCACGATAACAGTCAGAACGTTTGACGATTGAATGATTAGATTTAATTAAATCATTTCTGATGCTGTGAGAATGACATAGTGCTCTGTCTCGCCACAGTTAGTCTCTCAAGACAGACTGACAAATGTTTGTGCCTAGCATTCTGTACAGCGGAAGTGCTGAAAATGATTAGAAAACTCATGCAGATGTCCCGCCTCCCCGCAGTGCTGTTTCGTCTTCTCCGGTGTTCATTTTGTCAGCAAATCTTGATTTAGCTTTAGTCCTATTTTAGTCATCTGAAAGTCATCTGTACTTTAAGATTTTAGTCAACTAAATCTACATTTGATTTAGTCAACCAAATTCTATTTTGGCAGACCTTGATGGCGTCATAATGCCTGATTTATACTTAGCTGTCTGCCGCAAATAGCCGATCTACAAGCTCAGACACGTTGTGAGCTTGTAGATCGGCCACGAGCAGTCAAGCATAAATTGACTTGTTTTAGTTCTACTGGATTTCTTGTCCACTAATTCCTCCCTAACCATCAAGTTTTTATCTTTTGACAAAATTGTCATAGTTTTAGTCATCATCATTTTTATTTAGTTTTTCTGAGTCAAATACTGTACATAAGTATTACCGTAAATCGAATTTGTCGAAGCCTAGCTAGCTTGCTTCTTAGCAGAAATTAACATTAAAAATGGAGAAGGAGGGTTGGTGAAATGAATGACGGTAGGCAGAGACACCGGAGGTCCTTAGGTTATGTTCGCACTCGCAGTACGAATCAGATTTGTGGCCTATATCCAGATTGGAATCAGATTGATTTTTTTATCAAGTCTGAATTGCAAAATACCACGTGGAAAACAGATTTTTGCAAAATAGGTTCGGATCACATTCCTCAGCCTTGTTCAGACTGCATAAAACCAATCCGACTCCAACCTGGGTAGCTTTGGGCTGCCAGTCTGAACAAGGCCTATACGGGGGACAGACGGAGTCCGTCTCTTCAGCTCCAATCAGTCATTAGCCCCAAATCAACCTCAGGCAAACTGCTTCCCCCTCTGCTCTGCACTGCACTGCCTGGAATTCCCCCTGTTCCCAAACCCTCATTTTCCTTGTCTGGGTGCACGTGTGTGTGTGTGTGTGTGTGTGTGTGTGTGTGTGTGTGTGTGTGTGTGTGTGTGTGTGCGTGTGCGTGTGCGTGTGTGTGTGTGTGTGCTGTGCATGGCTGCCGCTAGCATAGTGAGTCAGTCCCTAATGACAGAGTGGCCCACCTGTTCCTAGATTCACACACACACACACACACACACACACACACACACACACACACACACACACACACACACACACACACACACACACACACACACACACACACACACACACACACACACACACACACACACACACACACACAGTCAGATAGACAGACACCTGGATATGACCTGTCTCACGCCACCTCACCTGAGTAAGCTGCCAGTCAGCACTGTGACTACACACACACACACACACACACACACACACACACACACACACGCGCACACACACACACACACACACACACACACACACACACACACGCACACACTTGCTTCAGCCATCCGTCACTCATCAGCCCCTCATTGGTAGAATTTCCCGCTCCTCTCCATTGTCATTGTTCTACAGTCTTAACCTGACATTCTCCTCGTCATCCCCTTCTCATGCACCGCTTACCTCACCTCAGTGGTGACGCACGTACGCGCCCCAATAATACATACACTACACACTACGGCTGGGCAATTACACTCAAATAGATCAAAACCCATATTTAGAACCGATAACTGACGTAATCTTGCTCATGTAGGTCAATCAAATAATATTTGTATGTATTTGACTGCGAACCTGCATTTCTTTTTGGAGAAGACATTGTCAAGATGCGTCAACATTTTGACACAACCAGATTTTTGCTGGGGACGCCCCAGGAACCCTCTCAAGGACCCCTGAGGGTCCCTGCACCGTGCTTTGAGAACCACTGCCTTACCTGTACTGTTTACCTTAGCAACCACTGTACCTCACCCCTCCTCAGCCCCTCCCACTCACCTCACATCACATCGTGAGGCACACCTGACTCCACGCCCCACCCCCAAGTCATCCCATCAAACGTGCCCTTTGGGCACCGAAACAGTGTGTTTAAATGGCACAGTTAGCTGCAGTGTTATTATATCGTGTCACCTGCTGTTTATAGTAGTCACGCTACAGTGGGTAAAGAAATCTGTCAGGACTATCACACCTAGGAGCAGGCTGCTTCCATCACATCACTGTGTTAGTGTTGTAACCGGCTCAGAAAAGGCGTAAAACTGTCCTACACCCATTTAGACTTTTTTAAATGTCCTTTTCTATAAATTTAGAGTAGCCAATTAATCCCTCCCCACACATTTCTGTGTTGCCACTGCTGTCATACCCTACTGGCTCACCTGCCAGCGAGGAACCCCCACCGGGAGGACGTAGCACCTGCGTCCTACCCCTCCCGCTCAACACTCCCTGCTGACAGTGCAGTGACAAAGATCACAGTCCCCGCCCAGCTTTCCTCCCCTGAACACCAATTGGACTCCCCTAGACACTCGGCCAAACCGGATGCACCACGGTGGATTCTAGACGCCACACGAGCACTTGGATTGAAATTTGTCTTTTCATTCCATTGATGATATACATCACACAACGATAGAGAAAACACCCAATTTCAAACAAAAACAAGAGTGCCAGCTAAAACATTACAGCTACAAAATGCCCAGGCAGTCCACTCATATTTCACTGTAAATCGGTAAAAACCCCTGTCAGTCTGGTACTTGATCAGATCATTGGTCGGTCAGTCAGTCAATGTTGATCTATTGAGTCATCACGTGTATCAGCACAACCATGGCACCACAAAGATGTTACAAACATCAGCGGTTCTTTCTAGCACTCTCATATTGATCTGAACGCCTGATTCCCAAATATGACTGTTTGCTCTCATACTGATTCCCAGATATGACTGTTTGCTCTCATACTGTAAACACCATAAAAGTTAAAAAGGAGAAATGAGACACGAGACATTACTGTAGAAACTATGGGCTTTACTGCAAGCCCATGTAGCCTACCGTGTTTTGTTTACACTTCTTACTGGAACACTGCTTTTGGTGGGGGGAGGCATTTTTTACAAGTCTTTAATTGGTTTCTGGTGTTTTTTAAAGGTTTCCTCTTAACTTTAGTTAGTTATTTTTAGACTTAACAAGTGCAGAGCGCAACAAAATGTTTCATTTTCGGCCAGAAACATCTCCCATAACTTGAGGGACGATTATGGTGCGTTAAGTCTAATTGATGTAAGCTGAAAAGGAAGCATTTCGGAAACTCAAATAGAGCCCCGTTCAGATTGTACAGACGTACATAAGCATGTCTGATCTCCTGTCCCTTTCCGACTGTAGTTACAGTATACATTTACAGTGTCTACTGCTCTTTAGATCTCGCGGTTTTTGTACAGTGCAGAAGTCACTTGCCCAGTCATTAGAGCAGCGCGTTGTGCATCACTTTCACTTTCAGCGGTTATGCAGCCCCTGCGAGGAATCATCCGCATCGCTCAGATATTGTAAAGCACACAGACATATTGATACCAGCAGCCCTGTGTGTGGAGACTGGAGAGCAGCTCTGACTCGGGCGTTTATTGGCCTTTGAAGGGAAGGGTCTCCTGGAGACGCAGACGAGGAGACAGTGAGATAGATAGCGGCTATTAGACGGCTCACTCAAAAACAAAATAGGGACATTCCACAGAAAACTGCCCCTATTAGAGCCATCATCAGTCATTTTCCCTTCCACAGGTTTCCCAAAAGTAGCCTGTTACCAAGAAGGTCATGTGACTAATTGAAATGACTATAAATCAGTGAAATGAGCCACACTCCACCAATGTTCTCAGTAACTGGAATGCAGTATCTAAGTTTTTTTATTTTATAGAAACTGGAGAGTCACTTAGATCAGTGAATTCAGGGCTGGGGCACACTTGTGGGCTGTGAGGATATTAAAAGTGGGCCCCCAACTAATTGGCAAAACATTTAAGATTTGAATGATAATATAACATTGATATACAGTATATTAAGAATAGATATAATTATGTCGTTATGTTAAAACCTGTCATGGTATTCTTTCCTTTGCCATTTTGAAACAAATTTGGATTGGGATACCGATAAAATAGGGACTTAATGTTAGTTCCTTTGATCCAAGCCAGAACACAAATAAATGGTTAAACACGCTCGCGACGGCAGCCGTGTTACAGTAAGTGGTCGGAGGGGTGGGCCGCAAACGCTTCTCAAGATTATCAAGTGGGCCCTGATCCCTGAAAAGGTTGAGAACCACTGACTTCATTCAGGTCAGGTAACTAGGTAACTTCAAAGCATTACACTTCTCTATGTGAGTCATACAGTACATCTCAACACATACAGTAGCTTACATGTGATGGTGTAAGGACCGGCAATGGGAGTGGATACAACTCTACTTGCTTCAGTTGGTGTTAAAGCATGAAGCAAAAACCACTGAAAGGAGCATGCAAATAACAAGGTGGCTGAATGAAAAAAAGAAAACAATGTTTTTTATGGTGGAGTGTGAACATTCACTGGGATGTCTGGTGGGGGACTTAACGTGGAGCCTCGTTAAAGAAGCCCCCCCCCCCCCTCACCTCTATGATGTAACCATGAGACACAGACCCTGACTGCAGGGGCGGATGAGAGGGGGATTTATGAAAGGAGAGAGAGATAGACAGAGAGAGAGAGAGAGAGAGAGTAAGAGAAAAGCCGGGAGTGGTGTAGGTACATGGGGGGGGGCGTATGAACGTATACATTTTAATTAAAGAGATAGGAGACCTCAGCTAGATCACTGGTTCTCGGACCCCCAGGGGTCCTTGAGGGGGGTTCCAGCTAAATGATGATGATGGTTATGAACCAATTGGACTCTTATGGGTCTGTAACTCTGAGAGTGTACAAATGGAACGGGTCGAGTGAAATTGACACTGAGGATTGTACAGTGCAGATTGGGGTTTCAGAGATTTAAAAAAAATGCATATCAAACTGGGGGGGGGGATCCTTGAAATTAAAAGGGTTGACAGTCACTGGGCTTGATGGATGGGGAGGTAGGAGGAACGGGAAAAAGAAACGAGATAAATTAGGGAGAAGGAGACATGGGGAGGGGGGGGTAAGGGGTCTTCAGAGCGAGAGAAGGGATGGGAGTCGTCGGCGAGAAAGAGAGAGAGAGAGAGAGAGAAAGAGAGACAGAGAGACAGAGGGAGCGGCCTGGCGAGTCAGGTAGACTGACTCAGTCGCATTCCTGTCGTCCAGATTTATGGCGGTCCTGAAGCAACACCCCCCCCCCCCCCCAACACCACCCCCACCCCCCCCCCCCCCCCCCCCGACCCAACCCACCCACCCTTGCACCCTCCCTCCCTGAGCAAGCGACCAAATTACAGTCATCCACAGCATTCCACCGCTGCAAACACAGGTTAGGCAGCGGTGGGCCTGCGCTAAGTGCTAGGTGCTGCCCGTTGACAAATGACTTCCTTTGAAGGGTGCGTAGAGAGAGAGAGAGAGACAGAGAGAGAGAGAGAGAGAGAGAGGGCCCCGGCTGTTTGCTCTCCCGACGGCAGAGAGAGCCGTGCGAGCGCTTTATGTGGCTTTGTCTCCCCAAGCCGGCCGGGGGGGGGGGGGGCTGTTTGGTAACGATTGGCTTCGCTGGAGCCGGGGTAACGGAGGAGTGAAGATAAAAGAGCAATTAGATTTTTTGGTGTGTCGTGTATATGTACTCGCCTGGGTGTGTGACTGTGTGTGGCTCTCTTTGTACTGTGTGTGTGTGTGTGTGTGTGTGTGTGTGTGTGTGTGTGTGTGTGTGTGTGTGTGTGTGTGTGTGTGTGTGCGTGTGTGTGTGTGTGTGTGTGTGTGTGTGTGTGTGTGTGTGTGTGTATGTGTGTGTGTGTGTGTGTGTGTGTGTGTGTGTGTGTGTGTGTGTGCGTGTGTGTCTAGTCAGGGGTTAGGTTAAAAAGAAGTGTGTGTTCCAGTACCGTAAATGAGCCTATAACCTCAGAGCTCTACAGTATCTATTTAAATGTGGGAACCTTTTGGCTCCGGGTCCTGACATGAAAACAGGTAGTGGAGCTGTGTTGTGGTGGAAGACCACCACCAGTCAACTGTTCTGACGGACCACATAACTGTTTTCTGTGTCAATGGTTCTCAAACCTTTTAATTTCAAGGACCCCCCAGGCCAGTTTAGTATGCATTATTTAAGCCATGGACCCCCATAACTCAGAGAGCGGATCAGACCAATTCTTTGTTTACAAACATTGAGACTGCACGCGCAGGTGCCGGTTTCATGTAATCAATTCCCAGCAGAACTCCAAACCTGTTGTTTTTGGGAGCGCTGGTTTCAGTTCATTCAACCCCAGCGAGACATATTATACTTTATCGTGCAACGGTGTTGCACGCCGAGAATAGCTGACTTACAGCGACCGTTGTGAGCTTGGAGGTCTGCTATTCTCGGCCTATGTGCGCGACCCCTTCCCGCGACGGAGCATAAATTAGGATTAATAATAAGGGGGGGGGGGGAGAGTCTAAGTAACAACAACAACTTTATTATTATTATTTAGGCTTGAGGGGCTGCAGCTGCACGAGCAAGTAGCCTGTGCTGCCGTGATCATAGGGAGCGCTCCCTCCGTCCTAATGACAGCGACTGGAGGTGGTGTTTAGAGGACAACTGATAAGACCTGTAAGGGTCTATTTGCCTCCTAACTATCAATAATTTTGCTGGGGACCCCTGGGGGTCTCCGGACCCCACTTCGAGAACCACTTCTCTGAGCGACATGGGGAGTGTGAGTCACACAGAGGGGTGTGTGCTGGTAGGAGTGTCCCGGTGTGTAATACTAGGTTCCCAGACTGTTTAATGGAGCTGTGGTGGACCTTCGCCCAGGGGCCACTGACCCCGTTTAGCCAATGTCACCAGAGAGAGAGGAGAGAGAGATGTGTGCCATTAAAAAAGAGAAATGAGAGATTGTTACAATGCATTTTTATCTGTGGGTATATATGTGTGTAAAATAATGTTTTCCATATTAACGTGTGTGTGTGTGTGTGTGTGTGTGTGTGTGTGTGTGTGTGTGTGTGTGTGTGTGTGTCTGTGTGTGTGTGTGTGTGTGTGTGTGTGTGTGTCCTACAGGCGTTCACAGGCAGTCCCAGGACCTCTCAGGATTCTACTCCCTTCCCCCAGGTGGTGTTGGCCAGATCTCACCCTCCATGGGCTGGTGGGTAACACACACACACACACACACACACACACACACACACACACACACACACACACACACACACACACACACACACACACACACACACACACACACACACACACACACACACACAGAAGCACTAGTTTGTGCCCTCATTATGAGCCATAAATGACTTAAATGTATTCCCTGACCCTTTTAACCTCAACGTTAGCCCTTTCCTACATGCTTGACCTGTGGCCTACTTCTAACCCTTAACCCCACACCTGACCTCCTAACCCGTGGCTGTTAACTGTACAAAGTTTATAGTCGTACAGGAATACCTGTAACACACACACACACACACACACACACAGACAGACACACACACACACGTCACACACACACACACACACACACTGTCTCGAGTCAGAGTGAGATCCATTTGTCACTGTCTCACATGCGTCAACAGGGGGTCGGGCGAGCTAACCCAAGGTCCTGTTGACATGGTAACCGCCTCGTCCCACCAAGTCTTTGAGGTTTTGTTATTTTGTTATTGTTGGCGTTTTGTGCATCGCCTCCGGTCAAAGTCAGAGGAATGTGTACAGCAGGGCCAATGTGAGGGAAAAAAAACAATCATTCCACATAATGTGCAAACAAAAACATCCCGTTCACTGTAATAGTAGTTGTTCCTAACAACTGCTATAGTGTGCCTTTGGACTTTGTGACAGCCACACATTATTATTGCCAATTTTTAAATAAAATTTCAAAATAACTTGTTGATCGGAACTTTTTATCTGGCATTAGGAAATAAAAAGAAACATTACAGAGTGATAACACCTGTCATAGAGGCTAGTTTGCATGGATATGAATATCGCTGTTGTGGGGCAGAAACCTCTTATCTCTTATTCATGTCCTTCTTGATCATACTACAGCATCACACAAAAGCATCAAAAGTAGCAGATCCACAAGCTTGAGCTTTTCTGAATCCTGAAAAGTAACAGTTTTGGACATATGAGGTTTCCATCCGACAGAGACAATATACTAGGTGTTGAAAAGTTTGAAAACCAGCTAGAGGATTAATCCGGGAACGCATCTACAAATGTCTTTTTAAATCCTATTTTTTGAAAAACTTGTGTTGCTATAACATCAGTGGTGCTCTTTTTCCTGTCAAGGACCACACAAAATGATATGTATTTGGCCGCGGACCCCCATCTCAAAATATTTTGTTCCAGGGACCCCCCCCCCCAGAAGCAAAGATTTGAGTTACAAATGTTCGCTTTAAAAAACATATATTCAAAGATTTGCACAAATTCTTCACGATTTTTCAAAAATAGCAGATCTACAAGCTCATGAATATATATATATGCTATGAGCTTGTATATCTGCTATTTTGGAATAGCCAAAGAAATCTAAAATGACACAGATGCTTTTCCCGGTCTTAATGGAATAATGAGACTCCCCTTATCGATATATGAAAAAAACATAGTGGTGGCCATCGTATTTAGGATTACATTTTCCAAGCAGGTCCTTGTGGGATTGGAACAACAATACCGCATGTTGGGGAAACTGAGCCTTATACAGCAGCTTACCACTGTCTCTTTTTATTAAAATTCTATCATTTTGTATCTTCAGTTGGTTTTTGAGTTGCTTGCGGGGACCTCATAATGTCAGGCTTGGTGATTATGAACTGAACTGGTATTGAACGTGAAACAAACCCCCGCTCTGCCGATGCCATGTATCGGCTGCTATTCTAATCCATTTATTTACAAATCTATCTGAGGCTGGCCATGCACACTGAACAAATCCTGTTCCAGTTCGTCATCAAAGGCTTATACATCCAGTATGAGTGGGGGCATTTGGAGTGGCTGCTCAAGACTGCTGTGTGTACCTTCTATCTATCGTGTTTATGTACACGCAAAAATGCGTATTTGTATTTTGCAAACACACGTCCTCACTCGCGTCTCTGCGTCCACATTTCAATATTGTTTCAGGAAGTCTCTCTTCTTTCTTTCTTCTTGTCTTTCTTATTCTCTTGTCTCATGGTCGTCACTTCCAGACGCTTGTCTTTCTCACAATGGATTTATTTGTTTATTTAGTTCAGTGGTTATTAACTGCTAATCTCCTTTTTAGCCCAGATTACATGCTCATCTGGGCTCCTCTTGTCACGCGTGTCTCTCTCGCCTGAGGACGACGGACAATGAACAGCGAAAATGTCAAGCCACATGTTCTCATCGTTTTTAGACAATGAAACAATAAGATAACTCGCACATCCCCCAAGATGATAGGGTGTACTCCATGGTTAGAAGCATGCGCGCGTTAAGTATAATGGGTAGTGTTGTTGGCTTGAAAATCCATTATCTTCGACGAGCGACAGTGTCGCACGACGGAGATATATACATGACAGCATATAAATGAGGCTTTAAGAACAAGTCACTTGCGTGTAGCATTGTGTTCCTCAAACCCCATGAGGTTGGGGTGGTTTTATACTGAAGACCACTGCGGTCACCATGGCCCGGGTTACGCACAGCAGTGCCTAACCAACACCAACATTCTTGTGATATCAAATGCAACATTTTTCACAGATTTCTTTTTTTCATATAGTATGAAATTTATTGAAGTGAAAAGAAGTTCCAAGCTCTATTGTGTTGCTGTTGAGGCAGTTTCTGTTGTGCATCACAAGGAACAATGGCTCTTTTGTTTCGGAGTTGTCACACATGCTGGCTGTCGGTTTCCCTGGCTTACGATGTCCTCCGTTAACGCCTTCCACCTAACGCAGTGCTGCCAACTGGACGTGATTTAACCCCATGTGGTCAAGTCCACCTCAGGTCAGCTGGTGAGAAACAACAGACACATTTAGAACAGGGGTTCTAGAACTATTACATTTCAAGGACCCCCATATCTCTCAGAGTTACAGACCTGTAAGGGTCCATTTGGAACCCCCCCCCCCCTCAAGGAACCCTGAGGGTCCGTGGAAGAACCACTGCATTAGATAGTAGTCACTCACTGAGAAATTAGAACAGACTGTGATTCTAGAGCTTTCTTTACCAGTGTACCTCCGCCAAAATAATCTATCAGCTGAGAACCCACTTCACCAGCCAAAACATTCTTTCTGATACTGATGTTTTTTTTACATTTCTGTCTTAACTTTGTTTAGTTTTTCGTCCTTGTCTTTGTCTTATCTACTTTTTTACATTTTATTTCCCTTGGCTTTCATATTCAAAAGTCCCTCGGGCCATGTCACAAAATGATGCAGCGAGCTATCTGGCAACTTGTTTTTTTTACTGGCGGATGGCTGACGTATATTGGCGATTGGTTGTATTGAAAATATTATGGCATATAAAAGATTTTTCAAACGTGTGTGATAGTTTCCAGATTTAGCAGATTTTATGAACGTGGGATAAATGGTTCATAGCCATATATATAGTGTACATATATATATATATATTTTACAATAACTTTTTTTTACAACTAGTAGTGTTTGAGAAACACTCCACTAGAACAGTGTTTCCCAAACAGTGGGTCGGGGCCCATCTTTGGGTCGTGGACCCATTTTTATGGATCGCAAGTTAACTTCAAAGTAAAGAGTGCGCCACAAAATAAGCCAAGAGCTGAGCTGCTTCAGCCTGCAAAAGCCTTCGCCGTACAGTGCCCTCCACTCCAGTTTCTTGTTTTTAATTGTTATTTCAAAAGATTAGAAAAAAATGTCACACATTAAAAACAAATTCAAACATATTTCAAAAGAATTTGTCAAAAATAGTCAAAAATATAAGAATTTTAAGAAGTAATGAAAACAACGTGACACGTTGTGAGCTTGTAGATCGGCTATTTTAGCTATTTATGAAATCGTATTTTGGTGATTAAGGGTCCCGGTTTGGGTTTTTGAAAATAATGGTCACCCTAGTATTATGCACGACGTGTTCATGTGTCAGTGTCAACATAGGGCAGGGCCATTGGTCATTCAGAGGGATTAACATATCAATGACCCTCTATCTATGGGAAGTGGCCCGCTGATTCCTCCCAGCCCATGTTGTGTATTAGTGGAGAGATGTAAGGAAGACATGGGGATGTGAGACACACAGAGAGAGAGAGAGAGAGAGAGAGAGAGAGAGAGAGAGAGAGAGAGAGAGAGAGAGAGAGAGAGAGAGAGAGAGAGAGAGAGCGGGAGTACGCTAAAGGGACTTGGGTGGATTGGCTACGAGGTGGAAAGATGTATTCTACATATCAAAGGCTCCTGTTTACACACCCTACCCCCAACTATATGCCACAGCTCTCTCTCTCTGTGTGTGTGTGTGTGTGTGTGTGTGTGTGTGTGTGTGTGTGTGCGTGTGCGTGTGCGGGTGCGTGTGCATTCATGCGTTACCTGTCCCTCCCATGGTTTTGGCCCCAGCAGGCCCTGATACTGTCAGTATGCTGTATGTGATACTGTGTGTGTATATCACAGAGCTTAGGTCTAGGGCTCTCCATTATTGATTTGGATCGAAGGCACACTAGTTGTATCAACATACACAAAGAAACAAGCAATCGTGTGATATTGTCCTGGGTGTTGCAAACCAATGGCTTGTCTCTGACAAAGTTCGGGTTTGTTAGATTAGCTTGAGGAGTTCAACCAGATTGCCCACAATGTCCAATGTAAACAACTACTTCTTTTCACTCAATTTAGTAATAATTCCCAAAGTGTACTGTGGTCCCCGTCGCTGCCAACCCCCTACTGTTGGCCTGAGGAGGGTTTAGAAAACAACGTGCCTCCTCCTCTGACGCACATGAAGTCACCAGCCACTTGTTTTCACCTGATAGCAAGGAGTTTCACAGGAGGAGTGGAACCAGAACGGAGGTTCACACTATCTCCCCCAGTTCCCCTCCCTGCTGAACAGGCACCACGCCAACCAGCGGGGGACTGTAGTGCAGTGACAAGGACATGAATGTTGGCATACCCGGCCTAGCCAGTGGCAACGCAGACTGGAATTGAACCCTGGTCTCTGTGGTGGTGGGCGAATGTTTGACCTACGTATGCGCCACCCGGGCACCACTATGGCTGTTTTGATCAGTGGTTTTGTCCGAGACAGCATCCGGTTTAATTTATATTCAGACTCACACTGACGGTGACGTAAGGCTTAATTCCATCAAGAATAAAAAACAATCACAGAACCTGAACTGCATTGTGTACTGTAGACTATGACACAGACATGTGTCTTTAGTCCCTCGATGGACAATGCCAAGCAGAACTTTATTTCCAATTGATTTGGTTTCAATGAGGCTCTCTGAGGCTAACTAAAAACATATTTTTACATGGTGGCGCCTTTCATACATGGTGGTGGTTACTCCCTATTTGGGCACGACTGACATCATCAATATGACGTCAGAAATTCGCCGATTTTAGACCCTATCTTGTAATGGAATTTGGTGTAATTGTGGTGAGTTGTTATTGACGTGCGTGGGCCATCTTCTCCCCTCTGCTGTGCTGTGGCAGGCAGAGTCAGCCAGTCTACCCTGCCCTGTCCTCCTGTGGGTTCAGGCCACCTTACAACTCCAACCTTCCCAGCACCTCCTCTTACTCCAGGTACTGTTGTCCACCAGCGCCCATCCGGGCCCAAGCAAGCCAGGCTAAACCAGAGCCAAGCTGGGATAGATACATGCTATAACTTTGAATGTCAAGTTTACAACACACATAATATGCAAAGATGTACTCACACTAATTCAACTCTTAGTGCGTCTTTCATCGGGGAGCTGATGTTTTGCTCATGTTCATGCATTACTTATTACATATACATGCTGTGTGTTGTAAACCAGACTTCAAAGTAAAGAGTGCGCCACAAAATAAGCCAAGAGTTGAGCTGCTTCAGCCTGCAAAAGCCTTCGCCGTACAGTGCCCTCAGCTCCAACATGTGCCCACACACACACACACACACACACACACACACACACACACACACACACACACACACACACACACACACACACACACACACACACACACACAAGACCGTGTTCTTGCTTGTTATTTTCTGATTGTGTTCACATAACAGTCTCGGCCCTCTGTCCAAAACGGACCAAACAGCATTCAGGTCCTTCTCGTGGCCTCTCCACAGCTTCTATGCCCGCTCCTTGTGGTGCCAGGCCATGCCATGCATACAGACAACGTTGTCTCGTACAGGAGCAGCAGTATTGAGTGTGCAATGCGTGCGTGCGTGCGTGCGTGCGTGCGTGCGTGCGTGCGTGCGTGCGTGCGTGCGTGCGTGCGTGCGTGCGTGCGTGCGTGCGTGCGTGCGTGCGTGCGTGCGTGCGCGCGCTGCGCGCGCGCGCGCGTGTGTGTGTGTGTGTGTGTGTGTGTGTGTGTGTGTGTGCGTGTGCGTGTGTGCGTGTGCGTGCACGCTGAGCTTTTGTATGCATTGATATGTCCTCGCTTGTGTTTGTGAGCTATACTGCAAGTTGCCATTACAGCTGTTGTAGCTTCCCTATTGTGGTAATAATAAACACATTATTTTTCAAGAAATTGAAAAAAGAGCCAGTGTTCCAATGGATCCAATATAGTTAGCTTTTCATTGGTTCGGTATTCATAAAACCCACCGACCCACTTTAACTGAATAGCGTTTCTACAAGCTTGCGTGACACACTTGTATGACCAAGTAAGACATTCATTTACAGGAAAAAATCATTAAAAAGTTTAAATATGGAGATAAAATTAACCCATTAAATACCTTCTAAATCAGTAGTAACTTTTTGGGAGGTGCCAAGGACCTCCCATCTGAAATTATTCAAAATGTTTCAAACACTTTCAAAGATTTATTTTTTAATTAAAAAAATAGTAGATGTACATGCTCTGTGAGCTTGTAGATCTGCTATTTTTTTCTAAAATGACACAGATGCTTTCACAGTTTTAATAGGTTAATACGCACACCTAGACGTACACAGCAAGTAGCACCCTCTTTGAGCTGATCTGCGTGCCGGTGACAGAAAGAAGGAGACAGATGCTGAAGAACGGCTGCAAGTCGGCGGGCCGCCGGCACTGCCTCCTTCCTCAATCAGTCAGCTTCTCTGTTGTGGCACCCGGGTTCCACTGTTTGTGAAACTGGATAACCCATCGCGGTGACAGGCCCCCGACCATCAGCTATGAAATCCTAACAGGGGGGATATGGATCTAGTTTAAAAGTCATCAAACATCTATCACACCCCTTGTCAGAGACAGAGACGGTCGCAGAGAGAGAGAGAGAGAGAGAGAGACAGGCGGGACCGACGGCAACATGGAGTTGATTTCAGTAAGCGGGACGTCGCCGAGAAAAATGGTCGTCTCCTTAGACTAATGCTTTTTTGTTCCAAACACTGGTCCAAATGGTTGATGATTTCGTATTCATCCCACTGCGCTCAGATAACAGACATCCATCACATAAGTGAACAGACCTCATCAAAGACACTAAGTTACAGTGCCAAGCCTCACTCGGGATAAAAGCACATTCAGTCGGCAGCATCCACCGGCTCCCTCTCTATGGTAAGGGCGCCCTCTAGTGTCGGATAGAGTGCCTCTCATTGCATTGAACAGAAGGGACATAATAACATACAGAGGTTTGACACATAATACTATGTCGAGGTAGATGGATGCTATAGGACACAGAAGCCAAGGTTTTTCTTGCTCAAAACACTTAATGTTTTAATGCCAAGATTTTCAACGCCCCGTTTCTAATGCACAGAAAATGAATTGTGCCCCTTTTCATGACAATATGAACAGTTCCAATCTGAAGTTTCACAGCTGAAATGTAATAGTCCAAGTCCACTTGAATAATGACTTGGAGCAAGTCTTTAGTTAATCATTATGGATAGCCATTGTCATCTGGTATAAATTACAAAATGTTATACATATTTAAACCCCCTCGCCCCCTCCCCTCTAGAGGAAGAAATCGTTAAAGCCCCCGTTCTTGCTAGTAAGGAGTTGATGCTCCAGCTTCTGAGGCCTAGTCCTGGTATGCTTCTACATTGAGATTGTGTGTGTGTGTGTCGTGACCCCCCCCCCCCCCACAAGCGGGGCAGCCATGCTTACAGGCTCACTGCGTAATGTAGGCTAAAGGCCAGAGACATGCTTCAGCGCTTTTTTTGTCCTTTTGTCCATGCAGCTAAAGAAAGATAACAAGTTCCTTTGTGATGAAGTATTCTCTCTCTCTCTCTCTCTCTCTCTCTCTCTCTCTCTCTCTCTCTCTCTCTCTCTCTCTCTCACTCTCTCTCTCTCTCTCTCTCTCCCTCCCTCCAGGTTCTCTCACTCCCTGATGCTGGGCCCGTCAGGGATGCACCCTACAGGGATCCCCCACCCTGCCATAGTGCCCCCTTCAGGCAAACAGGACCATCATCATCATCATCATCATCACGACCAGTACGACAGAAACATGTACATGTAAGTGTTGCAGTGTTTGACCTCGTCTAGTTTTGGTTGTTTTGTCGGGTTTGTGTTGACTTGTCGACATAACATATACTTTTTTTTTTTCTTTAAAAGTGTTTTACATATTTTATGTGGTGAAAATAAAGTGCTTTTTTACCATTTAATCTCTATACTTATTTGACCGCATTCCCATGGGGAATATCTGTGCCAAACATGCTGATCTACAACGCGTTGCATTGTGACACTTTGTGAGCTTGTAGATCTGCTATTTTAAGCGAATGTTCACCCCAGAATACGGATGCTAGGGTTCAAACAAATATATTTTTTTTACATTTTCTATTCTCTTCCCTTCCATCTCCTCTCTCTTCCACTGCAATCCCTCTCTCTTGCTTGTCTCACTCCCTCCTCTTTCTCCATCTATCTCTCTCTCCGTCTCCCCCTCTCCTTCTCTCCATCCCCCCTCTCTCTGCCCCCTTCTTTCTCTCCCTCTCCTGCTCTCACCCTCTCTCTCCCTCCCTCCCTCCCTCCCTCTCCCTCTCCCTCTCCCCCTCTCTCTCTCTCTCTCTCTCTCTCTCTCCCTCTCTCTCTCCCTCTCTCTCTCTCTCTCTCTCTCTCTCTCAGTAAGCCCCAGGTCGAGGTCAAGCGAGAGAAGGAGCCCAAGAAGCCTGTGATTAAGAAGCCGCTCAACGCCTTCATGCTGTACATGAAGGAGATGAGGGCAAAGGTCATCGCCGAGTGCACGCTGAAGGAGAGCGCCGCCATCAACCAGATCCTGGGCCGGAGGGTGAGGACACACACACACACACACACACACACACACACACACACACACACACACACACACACACACACACACACACACACACACGTATACATATAGTAGACAGTACTGTATATATACAATATGGTATATGTACACTGTATATGTACAGTATATACACACATACTGTGCATAGACGTACACATACATACAACAGCCACGCAGAGATTGAGGGTGAGGGGAAATTCACAAACACGCGCACGCACGCACGCACGCACGCACGCACGCACGCACGCACGCACGCACGCACGCACGCACGCACGCACGCACGCACGCACGCACGCACGCACGCACGCACGCACGCACACACACACACACACACACACACACACACACACACACACACACACACACACACACACACACACACACATACACACTAATCCCACATGCCCCTGCCTGTGTGTAATTTCACACATGAGCAACATGAGAGGGCTGTAATGATAAAGTTGTATCCTCCCTGCGACCACAGAGATGATACTGTATCTATGAGAACATCTCTAGAGTGCACGGCTTAAAACACATTCATAAACACGTACAAGTGAATGACAAATTAAAAAAAAAATGCAAAATGTGTGTGTGATTTTTTTTTTCAGGATTTAAAAAAAAATAGCAGATCTACAAGCTCACAATGCGTCGCATAGTGGCGCATAGTGATGCTTGTGGTTCAGCTATTTTCAAATAGCCAATGTAAATAGTGGTTCAAGTGGAAGATCCCCTCAAGGACCCCTGGCGGTCGCCGGACCCCACTTAGAGAACCATTGACATAAGGTGTCTCCTAACTAAGACACTGTCAGTTACTATAATCCATGCAGTACTATATGCCAAGTTCTACAACGTTTCAGAAATGTTTAAAAACTGTCACAACAGTCTCAGGTCTCCCTGTATTCAATCCGGTTGCTCTATGTGAGCGATTCTCAAAACATTTTCATGTCAAGGACCGACAAATTGAATGTATCTGGCCGCGGACCCCCATTTATAAAGATTATTTGCCAGGGGACCCCCATAAGAGAAGATTTCCCAACATTTGTCAACATTTTTCTAAAACAGTCGATCTACAAGGTCACAACGTGTCGCAGGGCTTTATAATTTTTTTAAACAGGGCTTAACAATTTAGACTGTTCCCTCCGTTTTTGAAGGAGGGTCCCCTGGAACCCCTATAGAGAACCAGTGCTCCATGTCCCACATGTACACCCGTACACACCTCTGTGAATAACTCTGTGTGTGTGTGTGTGTGTGTGTGTGTGTGTGTGTGTGTGTGTGTGTGTGTGTGTGTGTGTGTGTGTGTGTGTGTGTGTGTGTGTGTGTGTGTGTGTGTTTTTTTTGTACCCAGTGGCACGCACTGACCCGGGAGGAGCAGGCCAAGTACTATGAGCTGGCCAGGAAGGAGAGACAGCTCCACATGCAGCTCTACCCCAGCTGGTCGGCCCGGGACAACTACGTAAGCTCCTCCCCTTCCTTTTCCTCTACAGTAAAACATGTCACACTATTTTCACTGTCGATTCATTGCGTGCCAACTTGGCAGCCGCCCATAGGCTGAGGGTCTGCTCCCGGTTGGAGGGGGGGTTATGGATTTTATTTGACAGTAACAAAAGTTGCATGCACGATTGCATTCATGCAGACCTTTACACACATAAAAAAATGTTCGAGGATAAAATACACAATAAAGCCCAAAGGCTTGTTTCCATTGTGGTCCTCTAAGCGGGGCGGGGGACATAATGACAGGTTGGCAAGTCAGGCATGACGGGCGAAACAGGACAGGATTAAAAGCACTTAGAGCCAGAAGAGAAATAAATGGAAATAGAGAAAGCGAGAACAATGGACAAGGGAACCTAAATGCCACCTCCATCCACAGAGACGCAGCAATGATCGTCGTCTCTGACGTCTAGCAATTAAACTTGAGGTTTCAGGTAGAGACGTGATCTCTTAGGCTCAATTATGAAGGTAGTCTTTTTAACAGTCTTTTGGGGCGGGGGTGGGGGGGTGAAATCAAGCCTGTTTGGTACACTCCAGCGGTGGCAAGGGTCTCTGAATTCACACAGTATGTTGGCTAGGCTTGATTGTTTGAATACTTTATTTACAAATTACAAACAGTACAGCAAGTACAATTACGCAAGCAATGCTAAAAGGAGAACACAAAAAGCAGGGCTTGTTTCCATTATGGTCCTATGTATTCAATTCATAATCAGGACATACATTGTATTGTATACACATGTATTGTACGATACAATACAAATCATCGTCAATACAGGAGCAATAAAGATATATTTACAGAAAAGTGCGGGGGGGGGGGGGTACACCTTCTACTTGCTGACGGTACTCTCTGGTAGCAAGCTAGAAGACTTACTGTATCTATAGGCCCTGTTGCAATCTGCCACAGGCGCTCCTTTAGGGTGGTTTTGAACGAGGATAAAGCTATAGCTAGCTGTTGTAAACTGCTGTGACTTGTGTGTGTGTGTGTGCCTCTGACGTGTCAGTTTGCTGTTGCACTCTTACAGACGGTGGGCCGTAACGGGGTCGCAGGGGGAAACGGTAAAGCTGATTGGGTAGGGACACGTCTTACGGCTGCTTTATGCCTCCATACTTTTGCACGGGGGGGTGTGGCGGGGGGAGGGGAGGGTCAAAGGTTGCCTGTCAGGCTACAGAGGCCCCTCTACATAGCTGCATGCGCCTAGGGGTGGTACATTTGACCTGTAAAGCAAACACGTCAGTTGTTTTTTTTAACCCATTAAGACCTGAGGACGATTCTACAAATGCCTTCTAAATCAGCAGTTCTCACACTTTCAAGATTTTTCGAAAATGTTCAAAAATAGCAGATGTACAAGCTTGCAGCGCTGCAGCGCTGTGAGCTTGTACGTCTGCTATTTTTGAATAGCCAACGCAAAAATCTAAAGTGACACAGATGCTTTCCTGGTTTTAATGGGTTAAAGCCATTACGCACAGACAAGAGTGGTTGCCAATGGGGTTTTCGATTAGTAGCAGGGAATCTGACCCTATCAGTTAAACATGCATTCTTAATTCTTAGTGGCTTGTGCAGGTGAGGGGAAATAAGCCCCCGGGTGTTCGACTGTGACGTCTGAAAGACTTGATGAAACACTCTTAGACTTGGCTTCATTAACGATCAGCAAGATGGCATGGCTTCGCTTTCCTCCTCTTTGAACAGGGTTTTAAATGAAGGCTTTTCTCTTTTCTCTTACACACTAACAGTATACTATGGTGATTGCTGTTTGAGACTGGGCTCTGTTCAGAAATGCTTTATATTTCTCTAGTTGTACACGAATGCAGCACGCTGACAAGGACATGCTTAGTCTGAGCCAAACATGATTGAACGGTGCATTGGTAGCAACAGAAGGTGCTTTTGCTTTGCATTTAAACCAGATACCTTGGGTGTGGGAAGCAGTTAGTAAGGCTAGACTGTCCTTTCCCCTCTCTTGTGACTGGGTGGCCATATATCTGGCTGGGCTGAACTGTGCATTGTGCGTAGTGTAGAAGTTACGGCAGCTATGAAAATCGTGCATGGAATGCTGTTAGCTACTGTAGCTTGCTCTATGGTTCGCTTTCTGTACAACGTAGACCAAAAAGACAATGTGAACTACGGATGTTGATCTTGTTTCATTTACATGGGTACATATGATGGCACATGATATATGGAGGTCTTCCCCCATCCAATTGGAGCTAACATAACATTCCATAACAGAAAGGGAGGTTTATGATTGCTGCACAAGCCAGCTACACAAGCTCCCATCCTAAATGTAGCTTACTTTAGAATTACTTGGACAGTGATGCCAGTTGTTAAATAGTATTATTACTTTTAGTCACTGTACCAACAGCTGTAAAAAAGAACAGCTTTGAATTTATTGAACCTTTTTGAACACTAGTAGCGCTGCCAGATTCAACGAGGGATGTTATAATGGCTACATCTGTATCTGATCAATATCTAAATGATCTGATATTTAAAATAATGTTAGTTCTGCTGAAATTCTGCAAACTTGCATCATGAACAGAGGGTTGAAAACCAAAATAGTCATGTGACCCGCTAGCAAAACAGGAAGCGAAGTTCCACATAATCGCCCACGCAACTGTGGAGGGTTTCTCCTACGAGTTTTAGACACACACACTCACACACACCTACGTCCGCAGCGGCGCAGACACAATGCTTTTGAGAGCTGCAGTTGCAAGAGAAGAGAACTCGTAACCACACAGACAGTACTGTCAGCTAGCAGAAAAATAGACATTGTAGCGTAGGCGTGAAGATATCTGAACCCACATCCTTCATCTCAGTCGAATGTGAGGCTCCACTTCAGCATCAGTGGCTTCACACTAACAGCTCTGACACTGATGTTTACCTCTTATAGGCACCCATCACAATCTCACCCTACGGAGGCTCTACTCCCAAACAGAGACAGTCACACAAAACACTATTATGTTTCATGTCAGACTAATTGCATTAAGGCTGCCAGGTCTCAACCTGAATAATCCCATATTATATGCCATATTATATCACAAAGAAATATAAGAAGCCAATCAGACACAAAACACAAAGTTCAATACCTGGTCAGGTTAGCAATTAAACATCTGGACTCGTCATCACAGGCCTCAGCTAGAATGTGTATTGACTTATACTCCATCCATGGCACGACAGAGTCGCTCCCCGAAAAGGCAAGCGACTATCATGCTACCAGTGTATAAAATGAAGCTTGATTGTGTCAGTGTTCATGTCAACTGTCTGAGGTGGACTGTGTGTGTGTCTTTTTCAGGGTAAGAAGAAGAGAAGAAAAAGAGAGAAGCAACAGGACTCCAACACAGGTAACAGTTCACCCACTGAACTCTTTGAAACGTGTCTAAAGTAATGTCTTACTGTTTTCAGTACAGAGCCAAAAACAACAACAACAACAACAGCAACAACAATACAGCTTTGAATCCCAGCTTCCAAGCTCTTGTTGTGGTGGGGTTCACAGCCACTTCTTCTCCCTCATCAAGGGGCTTGTACTGTACCGGTACTTTTGACTCCAATCTTAAATGGGGTCGAGGGGTGGCCAGCACCAGTTTTATTAAAAGTTTTGGTATTGAGTTTTGATTTTTGCGGTGTTGCCCATAAAAGTGAAACCCTTCTTAAAGCGTGTACTAACTGAGTGAAAGCATGGCTGTCCTCTCTCTCTCTCTCTCTCTCTCTGTGTCTCTTTGTCTATGCCAGCCTATTTCCCGGATGAGTGGGTGTTTTAAAGCGGCTCTGTCTTCTCTGTGTGGCTGACGTTCTGGTCGTCATGAAAGTTGATGTTTTTTACTGCTATGTCCTCTGCGACTAATGCCTGATTTATACTCTGCCGCACGACAGTGTCGCTTGCTGCCAAGGACAGATCCTTAAGCTACCAAAATGTAGCATTGCTTGTACGCATTAGTTTGTAGATCGTTGTGGAGCTGTTCTTGTCAGCAAGCGATACCGTCGTGCGATGGAGTAGAAATCGAGTTCTGTTTGATGGCTTCTGATTGGACCGCTTTGACGATGCTTCTGGTCTGACAAGCCTCTGGTCTCTCCCTTTCATTCTTATCTCTGCCATCTCTCTCTCTCTCTCTCTCTCCTCATCAATCATCCTTCTCTATCTATCTATCTATCTATTTCTCTCTCTCTCTCTCTCTCTCTCTCTCTCTCTCTCTCTCTCTCTATCTCTCTCTCTATCTATCTATCTATCTTAACATTTTCATCATCTTTCTACTCATCTCTATCTCTCTCTCTCTCTCTCTCTCTCTCTCTCTCTCTCTCTCTCTCTCTCTGTTTCCTCCTCTCCTCCTTTGTGCATGCTGTGCATTGTGCTCAGACCCGGGCTCACCTAAGAAATGCCGGGCTCGCTTCGGTCTCAACCAACAAACGGACTGGTGTGGTCCTTGCAGGTGTGTACCAGACGCCCCCGCCCCCCCCCCCCCCACCTCCACTAGCACAACCCCTTTCACAGCACTCCTTGCTCTCCCCACCCCTCCTTCTGCATCCATCCATCCATCCATCCGTTTCTCCCTGTGCTCTGCATGCCCTCCTGTCTCTAACCCGCTCCAAAACAAATAAAAAAGATCATGGGGAGTAATGTATTACATGGAATCAGATCATAGTAATCTGAGTACATGGAATCATTTTCATCAAATTTTTGATTTATTTATTCATTTAATTCAGTTTTAAGATTCTTTAAGATGCTTCATTCATACAGACCATGCTGAAAAGTGACTACGATTGAAAGTGAAGATGGGACTGCTTATATTTTTCAAGTCAAGTCTATTCACATTTATTTGCAGTATATCGTTGCCGTCGGGCAGAAACCTCTTATCGCCATATTCTAACTTTTTGTGTTTTTTCGTAAATGAATGCCCTACTTGATCATACTGCGTCACTTTTGCTATTTTTGAATTTGAATCCTGAAAAGTAACAGTTTCGGACATAAAAGGTTTCCATTCGACAGCGACGATATAGGCTACTGCTTAGCATTTACAAACACGTCCATGATCCAGAGTTGGGGTTTTCCATAGTTTTCATGCAACATTGTCACACATGCAACCTTGTCATTAAAGCATAAATCATGATTGTGCGAGAAAAAAAAGTCGCTACTGCAATATTTTTTTCTGTTGAAAATACATACTGTATTTTGTTTGTTGAGCGATGCTTTTTTTTCGCCGAAGCATAAACTAGCCATAAGCCACCCCCGCTTAACCCATCCCATATCACCGCTTCTCTCCCATCATCCATGTAGTATTTAACAGTGCACCGTACAAATAACAAACACCATGAAAAACACTCGTAAAGAATTACAGCAATAACATGATCATTAGTAATTCTACAGTGGAACGGCTCGATGCCTTTTCTCATCACCTCACACTGTTAAATTCTATTTTTGGGTTAAAGCTGGAGTCCGTAGTACAGTTTTTTGTCCTACCCAGGATTTAAACCTGGCTCGTCTGTGTGAAAGACCAAATATATACCGCAATCCCCTTTTGGCCAGGGGAGATATTGCGCTTATGAGCTTCAGACAGCACTACTTGTCAACCAGCAGGTGTCCTATCTGACACCAGGGAAGGGTAGGGAGACCTGCAAGGGTCCATTTGGAACCCCCTCGAGAAACCCTGAGGGTCCCCGGATCCCACTTTGAGAACCATTGCTCAACCATACAGATTGGTTAAAGCAGTGGTTCTCAAACTTTTTCATGTCAAGGACCCCCAAATTGGCCGCGGACCCCCATCTGAAAAGGTTTTGTTCCAGGGACCCCCAGAAGAGAAGATTTGTGTAAACAAAACAAAAATCTAAATTGTCCATACATTTTCGATATTTTTCAAATATTTTCAAAATTATTGCAGATCTACAAGCTCACAGCACGAGCTTGTAGATCTGCAATTTTTTAAATAGCCAACGTATAAATAGATAAAGTGATCAAAATGATTGTGATGCTATATTAACTACTTTAGCTGGGGACCCCACTTTTAGGACCAATGGGTTAAAGTCACATTTTATTCATGAAATTAAGTTCTGGAATGCAGCCTCTAAATGAATGTATCAACTTAGAGATGTGTAGCAGAAATTAGTGTAGTTTGTCTAAAAACACGCTCCTAATTCTGTGCTCGGTGCTCTGCACCGTAGCAACCCCTTCCTGCCACACAGTGTCTTCCCCCGTCATCACGTCATGGAAATCTATGTGTTTTGAGTGTGTATGTGTGTGTGCGTGTGTGTGTGTTGGAGACAACAACAAAGGGGTGGGGGATTGTGGTTTGACGCAAATCCTTATCACCACAGCAAGACACACACGCACGTACGCACGCGCGCACACACACACACGCACACTCTCACACTCCGCTGCAGCTCTGCACTTTGACGATGCCATTGTGCCGTGCATCTGCCTTTCCACTCTCCATTCATGTGGTGCGGCCCGTGGTGCCGTTTGATGGTGAACTATGACATTTAGAGAACACTTTCTCTTTTGCTGTCTTAGTCTCTCTCTCTCTCCCCCCTTTTCTCTTCCTCACTCGTTCTAAGAGTCTCTCTATCAAAATATGGGCTAGTTGCCTTCCCTTTGCGGTGACAGCCAGTGAGTCATATCATATTCTGGTAATGAGCATGGATCCTGTTAAGGTCTTTGATGCTGTACTCAGCAGCGCACAAGCCTGCTTTGTTTCCAGTGAAATTATTATTGCTTTGGTTTCTGGATAGTACCAATCGGGAGACCAAACCATAATTTGAGTTAAAAACAACTAACTTCATCATTTGACAACAACAACAGGGGGTAAAGAAATTATTAAAAACATCCATCCAAAGAATAAATGGTTCAACGTATAAACGTTCCTGCAATGTTCATGTTATTTACATAAATATTTTGTATTATTCCAATCATTTCATGCACATGCGTTCAGTTTCATTAAATGTAGACATTTAAATTATGCTGATATCTGTATTCAGCATAATTTGACAGATCATGTTGTTTGTATTAAACCAATTCTGTACATCAATAATGGTCTAGAACAGTCACAGGTTCTCAATGTGGGGTCGGGGGACCACCAGGGGTACTTGAGGGGCTTTCAGGGGGTCCCCAGCTAAATGATTGTGATTTGTAACCAAATCGACCCTTACGGGTCTGCAACTCCGAGAGTGTGTTTGGTTCCATTTGTACTCTCAGAGTTAAATTGACACTGAGGATTTTACAGTGTAGATTGGGGTCCCCAAAGATAAAGATCCTACAAATAATCAAACTGGGGGTCCCTTGAAACGACTAAAGGTTGAGAACCAGTGGTCTAGGTTGAGAGGTTTAGACAGGTAGAGCCCGCACTCCGACTTTGGTAAGAATCACTTCAGTAGAAACATCGACAACGTTTTGATCCACACAGGATCTTCTTAGAGCAGTTTGAAAACAAACCTCAAGAAGATCCTGTGTGGATCAAAACGTTGTCAATGTTTCTAATAAAGTGATTCTCCTTAAAGTCGGAGGGCGGGCTCTGCCTCTCTAACTGTTAGTTTTTGGCCTAGCAGCACCCGCCATCGATGTGCGTGAAATTAGGTCTATGCTTTCTAGGTTGAGAGGTTGACATCACATCTTAAAAGTAAACCCTGGTGACATTCTACACTTTATTCACAGATAACTCTCTTGACTGTTCCTAGGAGGAAAAAGAAGTGCATTCGCTACCTTCAAGGAAGAGGTTGTCCCAGCCCAACTTCTTCAGATGGAAGTGCTATAGACTCTCCCCCTTCCCTCTCCCCCATCCACCACCACCACCACCAACACCACCCTCCCTCCCCGGCCTGCTCGCCCACCTCGCCAGCCTCCCCCTCACTGCGCAGCCCCTTGCCTCAGCCAGCCAAGCACCACCACCACCATCACGCTCGCACCACGCCCCCAGAGCAGCCGGCCGCCAGCAAACACGCCGTCGACATCTCTCAGAGGCCGCGGACGGCGGCCGGCAAGCACTCCCACCACCACACACACACGGAACTGTCCCACCACCACAAGCACACACGCGTTGTCTCCCCCGGCGCGGGACTGTCAGCCGCCAAGACTGCGGTATTTTAGCCCCGATTCGCGATTCGTCGCACGGGCGGCGCCGTGCGCCGAAAACAGCTGCTGGAAGGTCTGCTGTTTTCGCCGCGCGACGACGTCGTTCGACGGAGCATACATTTGCCATTACTCTCAAAGCACTGACAGAGTCTCGACGATAGGGCGACGTTCGACTTTACAATCTGTCCCATTGCATCGCTGTCGTCAGAGCCACCATACTGTACCAGCCCTCGTTCTCAACATTCATCTCCATCCTTTCCAATTAATTGAAGACTGAAGGAATGAACCACATTGTTTGCCAAATAAACTCCTGTGATCAACTCGCCTCTCGCTTCACACACACCAGAGGTCAAAAAACTGCGACCAGTTTTCTCATCCCAACAGCTGGTTGCTGAAAGACGTCAAAAGGCCAAAACTCTATTCGAGGGGACACCAAGTGATCATGTATTCTCCCCCCCCCCCCCAAGAAGAGTGAAAGTCTACACATCATGACTCAAATAGGGAGATATATGCTTGTTCGTCACCCTTCTAAGAATTGTCCGTCTATAACTTTGACTACCTTACACAGAGAGCATAGCTTGAATAGCAGTATTCACAACCATTCTGACCAAATCATGAGACCATGAAAGGGGAGCACAAATCATGGACCAACAACAGTACCCTGCCAGCCAGCCAGCCAGCCAGCCAGCCAGCCAGTCGTCTTTCCCAGTCCAGAGCCGAGGCAGAACCTCAGTTCTGGACACAGAACCTTAGAAGGGGAAGAACTTCACTACTTGGAAGCCATTTTGAAAATGGTCGACAATGTGCTGACTTGGAGGGTGTCGTGTAAATTGTTTTTGTTCACAGCTTCAAGTCCAGTCGATTCCATATCAAAGGGGACTTGTATGTTTTTAGATACGACTGGTCACCGTTGACAAAAAGTTATATTTATATCCATTCAGGGTTGCAAGTAAATATGTCGGAACTGCCAGAAAGTAATTTGAATGGTCATGTAATAAGCCTCCTCCCTCCCTCTGTTAAAGTTCTGTTTACTTGTTTTAGGCACTTCCAAGCTGTCACACTCTTGAAAGATCTACTATTGATACAAATGTTCCTTTTGATGTTTGTTCACACCAGTTTTAAAGCTACAATCCCTAAAGTTCTATGTCCGTTGTCTACCTCTCTCCCAACAGAGAGGTAATTGCAACTAAAACAAAGATGGTGGTGTGTCTAGTGTCCAATATTATTTACATTTTCAACCTGTAGGTTTCCTTCCCGACACATTTCTCAATAAAAGTAGGGAGACCACCTCCAACCACTGCAGATGTGCTAGCTATATTGTATTAATATACTTTTACATTACAGATTGGTTAAAGTAATGTTTTATTCATTAGAATAAGTCCCAGATTGTAGCTTTAAAGTTGTTTGAAAGCGCAGTTGGTGTTAGCTGGTGTTCAATCCCTCCATGAGAAGGAACAGGAAGTCTTTTTTGGCTGTTTTGTATGACTGAACATTCTGCAGCTCTAATCTATTCTATTCTAAGACCAAAATGGGTACTATTATATTTCATTATTGTGTTGTAAAGTTTTATAAATGTTGGGATTCCTATCTATAATTAAACTTTTATATGTTTTTATGTAAGAAAAACAAAACAAAAAAATGACCCAAAAAAATAAGAAGGTTTCAGTAGACTTTTTAGTTTCCACCATTTCTAAAAGCAATACATACATTTTCTGTTTTCCTGCCCTCCTAAGAGGGGAAAAAAGCATTTTGTGCAGAAGTTTGCATTATTATTTTCTATTGATAATGTCGCAACAGTTCAAACTATGTCTCGTGTTAATTTTCCAAACCTGTGCATGTACCAACTTTAGTTTACCAAAAATACAGTTACAGAGTGGAAAGGACATCACTGGCTTTATGTTACTGCTCTGCTTGCAGCATCAAACCCCAGACTACAATGCTTTAGAACAGTGGTTCCCAAACACTGGGTCGCGACCCATTTTGGGGTCATGGACCCATGTTTATGGGTCGTGACTCGTAAATATATATTTTTTTTGGCATTTCCACATTTTTTCCCTTCATTTTCAAAAATCTTTACGGATTTCAGTAAAACAAATCCTAAAAACTTAATAGAAATTGTGAAAATAGCATATCTACAAGCTCACAATGCGATCGGCTATTTTCTAGATGATTATAATATTTCATAATCGATTTATGGTATGTTTGGGTCCCGGGGAGACGATAAATTTATATTTTGGGTCTCAGCGGAAAAGGTTTGGGAACCAATGCTTTGGAAAAGACATTGTAGGCTGATTCTTTGTACAGCAAGGCTGCTTTATTCCGTTTTCTCCACCAGATGGTGCTCTTGTGATAGAAATATTTGCTCATATTATAAATCGTGGGCCTATTCATATCAGTGAGTGAACACAAGTTGTCATTTGTCTTTTTTTATGCTTTGAATGACTTTTGCCTCTGATGTAATACCATTGTTTTTGTTTTGATGTATTAAAAGTATTCTGAAAATTGACTCACGTCTATTGCAGTGTTGTTATCGTTGTACTGCCTATGCAGTTAGTTAGCCAAATAAATGTTGGTGTCTGCCAAATTACGAGTTTTGAGATTGAGTCTGATTGTTGTGAAGCCACAACAATCAGGTTATTTTAACTACTAGAGGCAAGCCCTACTATACATTAGCCTACTGTATATTGTGCTGAACTATAGACTTGGAAATGTTATTACAAGACCACCAACTTTTCGGAAAACCTTCGAGTGAGATTTGATTCTTCTGTGGCTTTTTCAGGGTCTCCGCCGCATGCCAAAGATCATATACATTTTGTTCTTTAAAGATACATTACTATTTACCGTTTAGTTTCCCAACCATTAAAAAAGAAGTGAACATAGAAATAAAACCGATTTTAGCCATCAGAGGGATCATGGCAGCAGGGTTGGCTTAAAACTCAAGGAGGCCCCTGGGCCAAATATCCTTTCTGCACTATATTTTGTGTGGTGGTCACTCACATGTTAACTCCAGGAAGCAAATGATGTAATTAGATCGATTGAGAACATGCAGGCTCAGAAATCCCCTTTGATTGATTGTTTGTTTCTTCTGTGGCTGTCAGTAAGTAAATTCAGTAATGAATAGTTTGGATTATGCCATAAATTGAATTATATTTCTGTTGTAAATGGGTAGACTTAGCTCACTTTGATTAGGATACTTACACCTAATTGGTGTAGACCTGTAGACTATATTTACTGTAGTAACCTGTACCTGTTGGAAGGGAAACTTACTTAAAAGCAGGAGAAAATGTAAAGAATACCAGTGGTGGAAAAAGTACCCAAATTGTCAATCAATACAGCAATATAGAAATACTCTGTTACAAAAAAGTCTCGAATTCAAAATTTACTTGAGTAAATATCAAAAATATCAAAATATACTTAAAGCACCAAAAGTAGAACGTACTCATTATGAAGAATGTCCCATTCACAAGTTTTCAAATATATAAAATGTATACAAATCTTTTGAAAATAGCAGATCTACAAGCTCACAATGCGACTCATTGTGAACTTGTAGATGGGCTATTTTCAAATGGACTATTTTCAAATGGACGAAATGTATATAGTGCTGAAGTGGGTAATGTATATTTCGTAATAATATTCAAAATCTACAAAGTAACTTGTAACGTTTTCAAATAATTGTAGTGGAGTAAAAGTATAATATTTGACTCTGAGATGTAGTGGAGTAGAAGTAAAAGTACTGAGAATTTGAAATACTCCAGTAAAGTAAAAAATACTTAAAAATTGTACTTGAGTAAATGTACTTAGTTCTTTACACCACTGCTGGCTACATGAGATTACACTCTGCCTGTCTGGGGCTGGCACTTTCCCATCAGGGGAAGTGATTGGCAGAGTGGGGCAGGTCATAAGCCACTGGGCCTCACCTGGGGGTAAAGCTGAGGAAACTAACATCTCTATCTTCTTCTCCTCCAGTGTGCAGCTTTTTGTTTGAGTTCCTGCGTTTATTTGCAGTAATACCGTCACATACACGCATAGGCCTACAACACACCCCACTCATCCATACATTACAGATAGCTATGTAATGTATAGATCATTGTTGTTTATGGCGAAAGTTTATTTACTTTATGGTGTTTAATTTCAAATCTTTTTTTTTACTTACGTGTGGACTCCCTCCTTGTTGCATTCTCCAAAATCCTGACGATCACATGGCCTGTTCCTTGAAGGAGTTGATGCAAAAAAAGGAGATTAGCTTGTTTTTAATTCAGTTTCTACAATGACACAATAGTTTATGTAAAAACAAAAATTCATACTATACTATGACGAAAATGAAGTCATGAAATAATACTTTAGTTAAAACAAAATGCCATACAGTACAGTTAAAGTTATAATGCCATAATACTTTGTACTTATTAGCCTAAATTATTCACATCATAGATATTTGTTGATTGGTGTTTGTTGCAATAAATACACAAAATGGAAGTGGTTGAATTCAAGCCCAAGCCCTATTTTAATGAAGTTGAGGACATAATAAACATGAGTTTTTTCTGTGTTTTGATATTTTGAACATGATTTTGGCGACTGTGACATCATTGTACAGAATGTCAGTTTATCTTGGACTACAATGGACTCATGTTTCCTATAGTTCCAGTCAGACCTTCTCCTCCAGCTGATGTCAGCTAAGAAATTAATATAGGCATATGAAAAACACGTATAGATTGTAATGCCATTACTTAGGCTAAAACAAAACATCTCTCTGTTTGCTTTCGTGTAAATCTGGGTGTGGAGTAAAAATGTTCTAACAGAAGGTTTTAAACAATCTAAATCTCAGTTGTGTCATAATGAACACTGATCATCAGTGGGTATATCTATAGATTCAGTCATTCTGTCTGTCAGGGGGAGAGGTGTTTGCTGTGGATTTTCATCTTTTGACCTGCCACCTGCCAAATATCCCCTCGCACTACTACGCCAAACTAGCTCTGAGGCGAGGAGTTAGGAGTATGGAGGCAGCCCTACCCCTTCCTAACGCTCTCGGGAGGAGCATGGAGGGAGGTCACCTCCAGAGGGAGGAGCTTAAGAAATGTAGGAAATTGATATTTATTTTAATTTAAGCATTTTTTTTTGTGATTTCCCATTCCCTATTTTACTTTTTTTTAAGTATTTAATGTTTTAGTTCTAAAGTTTTTTTTTATAAACCCAGACCAGACGTTGAGAAACAATGCTACTCTAGGTGTTTTCAAACGTTTTTTTTTTGTCATGGATCCCCAAATTGACTTTCATTGGGCCATGATGGACAACCATATAAAATTATTGTCTAGCCTACTATGAACACTTGTATGAAAAGGTGTTTTGGCTTAAATTACATTAAATTAAATTTTCTAAACTGGGCCGATACCCATTGGAAACGCATGCCCCTCCTATTATGCAATGCCCGCTGTACTTTGTAATCAGGGTACCAGTCTGTCTGTCTGTCTCTTTTATGTTTATCTCTGTATCTGTCTGTGTCCCTTTTATGGCCATATAAGGAGATCTCAACCGCTGATCTGACCAACTTCACACGGGGCACCACGCTCCCCAGGTCCTCAAAATGAACTAAACTAGCAAATCCATTAAAAAAATTAATTACATTGAAATTAGAGTCATTGACCACCAAATCGTAATAAAGTTATAGTAAGTAATAGTTAAGTAAAACTAATAAAACGAAATAACATTAAAACTATATTTTAGTTAACTGAAAAACCCCCCACTGTATTTTGTGTTTACAAAACAAACTAAAGTCATAGAAAATGTCCTTTGTCAATATTTCATACATGAGCCTAGTATTTTGGGTGGATATGAAATGTTATCTTTCCATTTTTAGCTATGCCAGTTTCTGTATAAAAATTGTTTGATTTTTTTTTACCTTTTTGAATCTCACCCCCTGAGAAATGCCCCATATTACAAAAAAAAAGAAAGAAAAAACAGCACTAAAAACTAATACAAACTAAACTATTTTTGCACACAGTTTGACATGGCACGGTTCAAAAAACTAAATAAACTAAACTAGCAAATCCACTTTAAAATGTATTAAAACTAAACTGAAATTGAAAACAAAGTCAAAATAAAATAAAAACTAATGAAAAACTATAATAACATTGGTTCGTTCTTGAGGTCAAGTTGGATGTTTCCTCAAGATGTTCAAGATATCTTGTTCACAAGGTTGAGACGGACGGACGGACATACGTATGGACGGATGGACGTTTGTACGGACAACCTGAAAAATGCCTCCGGGTAACAGCCAACGGAGGTGTAAAAAGAAAAGGAAAAAAAATAAATAAGAAAAAAAAACGGTTCAAACCAAAGTTATTGTAATTTTCATTAATATTTATTTGTATTTCTTCTATAAAATTTTTGTTCAGTTCAGTTTAGTTTCAGTTAGTTTCCACAGTGGCTTTGCTCGTTTTTGCAAGTTCAGAAAATTACAATCAAACACAAAACTGAAGACATTTTCTGTATATATTTTTTATTAAATGTTATTTTAAGTTTATTTTAAATTAAACAATAATGATTTCAGTTAGTTTTGTTTTTTGTTGTTTATTCCATTCTATTTATTAAAAAAGCTTTCTTGTCCCAATTTAGTCATTATTGCGCCTACCTACCCTCCCCATTGCTGTGTTGCCGCTACTATTGTACCCTAATAATAACCCACCTTCCTTTGCCAGTGAGGAGCCCCCACCAGGAGGACATAGTGCCTCCGCCCTACTCCTCCCGTTCAACACCCCCACTGACAAGGCCGTCAAACACCCCCAGTCGGAGTCGCTAGCGCAGCAAGAGATCGGCCCTCCCCGCCCAGATTCCTTCCCCCGAACACAGCCAGTTGTGATCGTATAATAGACGCGCAGTGAAGTCGGATGCACCACGATGGATTCAAACCCCTAGAACCGGCAGCCACCCAACACCCCTTTTATGCCAAAGTAGGTTTTTTAACTTAAAATGTAGTTATTTTTGTCATTCACACGCTTTAGTTTTTAGTTTAGTTTTAGTGTTAACTATAATAACCTTGGTTCAAACACGTGTCTCCATGGCTGCAAGGCTTTGTCGCCTTTTCGGCCCTCCCGCTTTGGGTTTAGTCAGGGCTTGGCAGGCAGTGAGCAGTGCATTTTATGTTGAGACTCTCCTCCAAAGTTGATGCGGTCCACAGCTGGTATTTTGGAGGTTTTTAAGAGCCGGTCTTCTGGGCCATGTACGCGTCCAGCTCTGCATCCAGGTGACTTTTGGTCTTGGACATGTAGGTGTCCAGCTGGTTGTCCAACTGTTCCCGGGTCATCGGTGGGCGTTCGTCTCCTCTGCCCCGCCTACGCCGCCGCCCACCTCGGCCAGTGAACCCGCCGCGCCGGTCGCTACCACTGCGACTGTCATCACCACCACCTCTGGCCCCGACACCTCTGCCTCCCTCTCCGCGTACGGGTCCACCTGCACTCTGGCGCCTGCGCCTACGCAAGGCTCCGCGTGCTACCCTCCCGCCGCCTGTAGAAAGGGCTTCTTTCATGGCGGCTCCACGACCTCTGGACAGGATCATCCCTCCCCCTCGGCCCGTCATGCTTGTTCCCCCACGCAAAGGCCGGCCAAGCCTGTGGTGAACGTTGCTCTTCTTTCCCAGTCGCTGTTTCAGCTCATTGTCCAGTCCAGACTGCAGTGGAGGCTGGTTATCTATCTCCATCATCTGCTGCTGCTGGTGGTGGCGGCGGTGGCGGTTATGCCTCTGACGCCTAACGTTGTTTCTCACGCTCACCTCCGGCGGTGACTTGTCCAGCCTGTGCATGTAGAAGCGATCATTCAGAGACAGGTTGGTGTGGTTCAGTGTGACCTTGGGGGTAAACTTGGCATTTCCCAGGCGCCGGTTCATGATCATCCTCTTCTCTTGTTGAGACAGTGAGGCCTGCATCGAAGGCCGGTTCTGAATGTGCCGGGCCATCTGGCGATCCCGGGCACTGGCCGTTTGCTTCTGACGCCTAGCGTCTCTCATACTCTCTGTCGACTGGTTGTTCTTCCTCATCATATAGCGCTCATTCATAGGCAATTTGGTGGCACGATGCATTTTGGCCTTAGAAGTCGTTTACCAGACTCGGTTTAAACTGTTAAAAGTATTTAAGCGTTAGGTTAGCTAAAGCTAACCCAAGTGAAAAATACTTTGTCTAGTGCGTTTTCCGTTGAGCCCTTCTGTTTCAAACACTTACCCACTCTATAATTGTATACAAATATTAAGGCAAAAATAGCCTAACTTTGTTACTTTGGTTAATACAATATTAACACTGCAGCTACATAAGTTTCATAGATAACTTTTGAAGTCTGCTTCTGTTATATTCCTACTGCCAAGAAACCTGTCGGACCACGCTATTTTATACAGTAGACGACACGCGTTTGATGACGTCACCCCACTAACGCGCCCTGATTGGATTCAGCCAGTGCTCACTAGTCAGACGTCAGAGCCAGTGCTCACTAGTCAGACGTCAGATCCACAGCGAACCAGAGCGAGTCGCTCTGAGCGACCGTCGTCAGACCACGTCTTGTATTGTTGGAAAGCTAGCAGATTGTTGTTTGACAAACACACAACAACAATTAGTGATTAGCTCTGTCCCTTATGTCATCATGCCCATCTGCTTTAGTTTATTCAGAACCAGAAGAATAACATGTTGAGTAAAGAAATGTGATAACCTCTTCATGTTAATAAACTACCATATTTATACTTGCTGTTATAAAGGTAGAATATAAATCATATGTATATGATAGCCATCTATCTTCATTCTACCTATTATAATAATTATAATAACTATTAAGTAGTCTCTTTCAACCTTATTTTTAACTCTATGCTTTCAACCAGCCTTACACCCCAGGTCGGACAGGAGTAATTGGGTTTGCATATGGAGATGCCTGACATCACAGTACTGATGTCATCAATCAACTGGCCTCCAAGTAATTTGTCTATTACACCCACACAACTCTTGCCCTGCTAGTATCTCCATCTTATAGATTGCCTTTTGATACTGTTACAAAGGCAATCTCATGGTGACCATGTTTGTTGATTTCAGGTTGCCAGGGTTACCCGATATTGCTTATCAGTATACGTTATCAGAGGACATTGGAGGCCTGGTCTCTCTATCAAAGCACAATCTGTTTATCTTTCCTTCGTGTATCTCGAGAACCTTCCGACCGGTCGACTTCGCCGAAGAGCAGAGGGAGTGTGGTGCCAGTTGTGATGTTTTTCCCAAATTATCTATAAATCCACGAATCCCCATAAATGGAAATCCCTGATGTCATCAATATTACATCTAATGGCCTCCAACAACTATGATAAAATGCAGGCATGCAAACAGCCCCGAGGTGAAAAAGGTGACATGTTGTTTTCTTTCGGGTCAGGTGTCACACAATTGCCCTATTTGGGTTCAAAAAGGTGACTGTAGCTGAAAAGTGACACTTTTGCATGTCTGAAAATGGGTAATGCACCAAGTACTCTGACAGCAGGTATTGCATAACCAAAGGGGCATGGGTTCTAGTGGGCATTGCACTAGTCTCTCTATTTTTAAAGGCCCCAACAGGTACATCGCAGGTACTATAGCAAACAAGACGCAACAAATAAAGCAATATACATAATCAGAATCAATTACAAGTTATTAGTCTATAAAAAAGATTGGTTTTGATAAGCGACTTACAAGATGACACCATACTACCTTCATATCGATGGACCATTTCAGACATATAGCACAAATCATGCGGCTTTTAGAAATTACAATACATAATTTAAATGAAATCAATCCATCTTCCTGGTCAACACACAGAACACAACAACATGACAGATGGCACATTTTAATATCCTTTAATTACCTCCGTAACATAGCATGTATGGTCATTCTAAATGCCATCAGAGTTGATCTGAGAACAGTTTCCAATTCAATACAACATGAACAGAAAGCAGAATTACCCCAGAGTTGTGACAGCAACTTTTTACTTCTCTGACAAGTACTTCCAGTCCACAGGACATAATGTACACACACACACATTGTATTTTCCACCTCAAACTTCAGATTTCCTATAACAGCCCGTCCTCTTTTAACATGACTTCAAGGATAGCACAGAACAAAATGCATATACAGGAAAATAAAATAAAAACCCAACAATATTAAATCTTTCAGTTCAGTTCTGAAAAAAAAAAGCCTTTACTCCGTTGACTCAAAAAGAAAGCAATCGTCCAGTAAAAAACAGAACTGTAGCGCTTAAAAATGGGGGAAAGGAGTGTTGTATCATCTACTCTGGAGAAGGGGGGGGGGGGATAAAACCTGAACTATACACTTCCGGTGATTATATAAAGCCAGGAGAAAATGTGTGGAAACAGAAGAGCTTTTTTTAAATTTTTATTTAAATTATTTGCGCCACACAAGCGGGCTAAAATGGACCATGCTGTCAGTACACAGAAAAGGGGGTTGAGTGGTGGTGGTCGTTCTAAATATACTAAATGTGAATATTAACAAGTATGAACAGCGTGCCAGTGCAACCAGTTAATTGGGACGAGTCCTCTTCAGTGTGGTGTAGTGTTGGCAGGATCCTTCCCCTCCCTTACTTCTCTTCACACCACTGGTTCTCTTTGCGTACCTGAATAGGAAGCACAGGTTAATACACATTGTCAAGCATGATCTAAGAATAAAATAAAAGAACATGGCCCAAACTGATTTAACAGGACGTTTTCCTTTTCTTTTGAAAAGGAAAACGTTGATTTATCATCGATTTATTTTTTATGAGTTGTGACATAATTTGTTGTCACACAAATCATTGAGATTTCAAATCGCAATGATTGACTAAACATAACAGACACAAGTTTTAATATTCAGACTTAACAGCAAAAGTTAAGAATTAAGTGCTGGATCTTGCGAGACCGGAGGGACATGCGTTCCTGCGTTATCTAGCTTGCAAATGCACAGAGAGGATTTTAGAAACTAGAGCTGTAGTTTGATTTTTGTTGAACATATAAATATTTATATATACAGCTATCAAACGTACAGTAGATAAACAACTAGGAAAGCAAAAGCTATTCCTTCTTTCCTCTGCTGTCCTCTACTATGCTCCATTCAGTATAGCCTACGTACCGGGGAGGGGACTGAGTTTTGTACCATAGATTCGTCGGAAATAAGGACAACAAGAGCGTGCCTTATAATTATTGGAATAGCCCAAATTGATTAACATTCCGTGCACGTTTTGTATTGCGCTTTACATTTAATTTGGCCATGTTTGAAGAGTTTAATTCTCAAGGAGGCAGACCATTAATTTGCTAAATACAATGACAAATATCAGCCAAAGAAATCTGACAATAAAAAACACAGACGATTGGACTAATCCAATTGTCGATATATTCGCCATATAGTCCAACCTTAGTATGCATTTAAGTTTAATGCATAATCCATTGCATGAGGGTGTTGCCTGCCAAAAGGAATTGTTGATGCTACGTGTTGTTAGCTTGTATATGAGCTCTTTTTGGCAAGCAACACCGTCACACTACAGTGTTCAACAGGCTTAACTTCTTTAGAGGAAGCTTGCAGCGGAAAGTCAGCAATAACAACATGGATGGGTGGTGTACCTGGGCTTCTTCCTCCTCTGTGAAATCATTTTTTATATTAAACGTCTTCCTGATCTCCTCTGGGGTTTTGCCTTTGATCATGTTGGCCACCGTCTTGCAGGTGACATCTAACAAGCCTTTGATGTCCAAATAGTTGGCAGCCTTAAGAGCGAGAGAGAAGAGATTGAACAAAAACACATTAGACTTTAGCCAGAGCACTGTGACAACATCACGAGTGCATACATTTTTAGAAAAGGGGGCCCCAGTAGAAATCAACCCCTGCACACCGACAATCAGTAGCAAGGCTACTAACCGCTGTGGACACACAAATGATGACGTCGGAGTGCCCTGGTTCTCATAGCTGGTGCAAGTAAACATTTCAAGGAGACAGGGGCCCGGAGGGGGGTCCAATCTACTCAGATGACAGCGGCCCTGAGCTTTGGTGTCATTTCCCAAGACCTCACAGCTGTATGTCAATCTATTGCCTAATGTGCAATTGGGACGAGCATAGCCAGCGCACAAGTCAGAGGACTTGCCTGGTCTAGCTTCCATAATGCTTTATTCTGTTTTACCTTCTTTTTAGAGTAGCCAATTATGTTTACCCCAGTTTGAGTCATTATGCCAATTAACCCTCCCCATCCAGCTTCCCTCCCTGAATACTGCCAATTGTGCATGCACCACAGTCCCTAGACTATACGGTGGTGGACAGGTATTTTACCCTTGCACTGCCTCTTGTTTACCTTTTAATAACACCGTTGGAGAGATTTCACATGAGGCTAAGTTTAGTGCTGTTGTGTTGCACCGTGGCCAGTTGTCTCCAAGGACTTCCTTCTCTTCATGTTGGGAAGCTGCCTAACCTACACTCCGTCACTAAGCAACTTCTGTTTTGTCTGACTCTGAACTTGCTGCTTGCTTAGCCTGGGCAAATACAAATCAATGGTGGTCAAACTGATCCCTGTGTGTGTCTCTAGGCCTGTCACCATCACAACATTTTAGTTGATTAATTGTCATACAGATAATTGCAATTATTCATTTATTTTGTGATTTGGGGAATGAACATTGGAACATACAAATACATTTTACTTTGGCTTTTAGGCTGTGTAAACAAAAGTTGCACAGGGCAAATACAGTATGACAAATAACATATATAGAAAGAATTGACAGACAATGACCGGTATTATCAAAATAAATAATGTATTATCCTACTATACATTTTCTAAAGATAAACAAAAAAAATACTCTGTCCATCATTCGGTCTGATCCACATTTTTCTCCATAGTGGGTTGACCAATTGATCTGAACTTTACTTGTACATGGGCATTGACCATTGGTATATGAAGACTGTGACCAAGTCAGTTTTGTACTTTTCCCAAATTTAAGCTGCTTATTTACGTTTTTCTTAACGGTCCCCACAAGCAATGGGATCCATAGTCATGGTAGCAGTTCCATAGCCTGGATGGACAGTCGGTGGAAATAGCAGGTATAGACTAGTAATGTTATACTTTCCAATGACGATCTGCAAGATCTACAAGCGGTAGATCTTGTAAAACTGCTATTTCCACTATTTTAGAAAATATATGAACATTCTCCAACAGGAGAATGTTAATATATGTCACACAGTGTAGGCCTGTCACATTCTTTGTGACAGGCCTACACACTGTCTGTCTCTGTGTGTGTGTGTGTGTGTGTGTGTGTGTGTGTGTGTGTGTGTGTGTGTGTGTGTGTGTGTGTGTGTGTGTGTGTGTGTGTGTGTGTGTGTGTGTGTGTGTGTGTGTGTGTGTGTGTGTGTGTGTGTGTGTGTGTGTGTGTGTACCCACCAGAATGAGTTCAAACAGGGTGCCTTGGTCCACTTTGAGGAACTCCTGGTCCCACACAGGAATGTCATCTGTCCTCTTCTCCTTGTTCTCGTCATCCTCGGGGGGAGGGGGGTCGTCTTTGTGATGGGTGCACCACTGGATCACCTGAACGAACATGCAAGTCAATTTAAAATTTAATCAGGCTTACCCTACCCTTTTTAAGACAAAATAAACATCTAAAATAATAATGTTGTGGGGTGGAAAAAATAACCTAAGTTCCAATGGATCCAAGGTACAGCAGTTATTAATTAGTCACAAGCTCTGGTTAATACTTTTCATTGATTACATATTTAAGAAACCCACAGACACACTTAATCACTGTCACCTTTCGTTAATTTAGCATGACACCTCGTACAACGAGGTAGGGAATTAATAATACCAAAAAAGGTTTAAACATGGAGATACAAGGTTTCTGCCCAACTGGCAACTGCAACAATATCTTTCAAATATCTATCAAAATCTCATCACCACACAACAGTAAAAGCTAGTGAGAATTCTCACCTATAAGGCCTATGAGCTTTATTTGTAGTTCATCGTACACCAGTGTTGTGCAGTGAACATAGCAGATGTACAAGCTCACAATGTGTTGCATCATGACACATTGTAAGCTTGTACATCTGCTACTTTTGCCATGTGACACTATATGACTCAAGCTTATTGAGTGCTCAACACCGTTCTAAGCCAAGAGGCAGAATCTTATCAAGAAACAGCATAAATCTCAGTTCCAATGGTCTAAATCCTGGTTTCTTAGACTAGGTGTCAAACTCTAAATAAGTCACAGGTGGACATCAGGTCAAGCATCACTAATGTCGTGGTGCGTTTTGTTTAGTAATCTCCAAGGTCAGACTATAACTGTCGAATTTGTGCTGAAAAACATAGCTGTGCGACGTCCCTATTTTAAGGGGGTTATGTTCACTTTACTGTATGTATTATTCAAATTAATAAGCATCAGTTGGTTAGACATGTAGAAGTAATTAACAGTAATTAAAGCCTATATCCAACAATCACCAGTCTCAATTGAGCACATATAGTAAATAAATGTTTTGGTTTTGTTTGACAAAAATACGTAACCACACTAACACTTGTCGTAGTGGGGGCATTTTTATAGCTAATGGTTTGGCATTTTATCAGATTATTGGTATAGATCCAATCATGTGGAGCTTCCAAATTTAAGCGGATTGATAACTACCCCATTTTAGGCCATCCAACCATGGTATGCTACACAACTCGGTACAGGTGACCACAGTTGAGTCTGTGGGTAGAAGTGGCTGGGTGTGGTCAGTGGGGGTCTCATCTATGAGTGTAGTGGCCCATAGGACTCAGGGAGCCCTTCAGGTGCATAGAGGAGACTATGAGGGGTGGGTGAGGTCTGGTCTACGAGTTCAACAGGCCTAGGGTGCCCCTCAGGCAGGTAGAGGAGAATATGGAGGGTGGCAACCTGCACTACTCAGTAGAGGTGACCATAGTGCGTGTGTGTTATTTTACCTTCTTGAGGATGGCAGCGTTTACATTAGGGAGAGGAACTGGGTCATCATCTCCTTCATCATCCATTCCCAAATCTAGACAACATGCAAATACAAAGACAATTGTACTCGATCAGCCTGTATTGTCACTTCCCTTACACATTTTGTACAGGCATTGTCCTCTGGACGCAATGAAAATTCCTAGAATAGCCAGTTTAAAGGCGTGTGCGAAACCCTATGCCGATTTTGTAGTTATTTTTCATGTACAGGTTAAAAACTACAGAAGGGTGAAACATGGCAGGATGACCTTATAGTACACTACACTAGTATGATGTAAGTAAAGAAAATGCAGCAAATACAATAATGGGTGTGTTAGACTTGGGTGTGCTTTCAAGTTTTACTTGTAATGCTCCATAAATAAAGTTTATTACAGTTTGGCTAAACACCTAGATATGTGCGTTAAATTGATCACACACATTTGATTTAGGAGTGCCAATGTGCAAGCATTGACAATACTATTGACTACCTAAAACTAACAGCCATTATTAAAGCTGCAATCCATAACATTATGTCCTACCCAGGATTTAAACACGGGTCTCCCACCCACATGAGACCAAATTTCTACCACTCAATCAAGAGGCAGCTTTAATATGAACTGCAGCTACATATTTACACATAGCATATCCATACTGCATGGATGGATATGCTATGTGTAAATATATAGATACGTTTTAGTTTTTTGATTCTCTTTTTTTCCTTGCTCCCCCTGCCCTCTTTTTTCTCTTTCTGGAAACGACAAAAAACGATGGAGCTTGCACAAAAACGAATTTCACCCACCGTTTTACACCTGTAAATCTGTGAGGTAACAATAAAAATGATTCTGATTGCATTAATTACATCACAGTGTACTGTAAGACCAGCAAGCCATTTTTCATCCGTCTGTTGTTTTTAACCTGTACAGGACAGCAAAATTGGCCTAGGATTTCATGGCCCTTTAACTGTGTAAGCGAGCAGCCAACACTACTGCATGTTGCTACTAGCCACGTGACAATGATCAATGACATGACAACAGCACTGTACCTTCTAACATAGTCTTGATGGTGACAGATTGTTTGGCTATTTCAACATCCACCTCGAAGATCTCTCCATCCGAACTTTGTAACTTTATTGTAGGCATAATCTGGAATAATAGAGAACACTTTAATTATCATGCAGTTATGAGCAAAACAACTGATGTATCAAACTATCTCAGTTACGTACATAACACAGCAAACACAAGTTGTATAATCTTGAGTTATTGTTAGTTGACATGCAACTGACAATTTGTAATGCCCACTACACACTACAGTAAAGTCCTGTTTTAATTAAACTCATACAATAAGGAACCAAATGGACCCAAAACATTCGTAACTCAAGAGTATACAACATTTAACAAAATGGACCCTAAACCATTTGTAACTCAGATTGTGTACAAATGGACCCCAACCAATTTGTAACCTAAGATAGTGTACAAATAACCCTTACAGGACCATTTTGTACACCATGAGTTAAATGAACACTCGGGATTTTACTTTGTACTATTAACTGACTACTTGCAGTTGACCATGACAGGTAGTGCACCAGTGACCTGAGTTACTTTGCCAAGTAGACACAAAAGGGAACAGAAACGTATTCGGTTTATGTGCCGTCTTCAGCCAAAGAAGCCCAATTCCATATCATCACGACAGGTCTCTAATATTATAATGTCATAATAATAATCATACCCAGGCTAGCAGTTAGCAGCTACTCAGCTAAACAAGTTAAAGCTGCTCAGTGCTTACCCACCGACCGGGAAACAGGGAAGCTAGCTAGCTCGTTTGCTTAGCTAGCTGTTACCCCGACTTGTAGTGAAGTTTAAGGTTCAACGTTATACGTGCATTTAATTAGCTGCCTGTGTTTGACCATTACTGCCCAATGTACCAATAAACGCGCTAATAATTAGCAAGCTAACCAGCAAATGCCACAACTAGTAGCATCATGACGCTACTAGCATCAGAGCTAATGTTAGCAACTCTGCGTTGTCAGCAAGGCCTCGTAGCAGCAGCGTCCACCTCCAGGCTCACATTCAGTATTAGGAGGTAAATAAAGGTGCAAAATGTGGTCTAACTTCTACGTTGAACCGTTCATAACATGTGAATATTGTGTAACAAGTGTGAGTTGTTACTTACTGTGAATGTTTTAAAGTCAACTCAACGCAGGAGAAACAAGACGGGCAGCCAGGCCAGCGAGCAATAAACAACAACTACTGAATTCTTTCTCTCTCTGCTGGAGTCTACATCCCATAGCCGGGGGGACGGGCTGTCGCACTTTGATTGGCTAGTTGGTTGTCAGGGCAACTGTTGTTTTCGTTATCCTCCCACGTTTTCCCTGCGGTTCAGAGCAGGGTTGCCATGTCTGCTTATTATAAGCGACTTTGGGTTTGGTTTTCTGTAAAGTTGCTTGTATTGGTGGTTTCTTTTTTTATCCTCCCACGTTTTCCCTGCGGTTCAGAGCAGGGTTGCCATGTCTGCTTATTATAAGCGACTTTGGGTTTGGTTTTCTGTAAAGTTGCTTGTATTGGTGGTTTCTTTTTTTTAGGCTCGTTTCTAAAGTTTAGGTAGCCTGGTAAACCCTCCCTCCGGAAATCTCATTTAATAGAAATTAGATTTCCGGAGGGAGGGTTTACCAGGCTAAAGTTTAGGTGCTTATTACAATCAATCAATCATTCATAGTCTTAAGGGTGCTTGAGTGCTCGTGCTCATGTGGCCCATGATGTGGCCTCGCTTCTTTTATGCTTATTTTCATAGACCTGGTTGCTTATTTCTCTCGCACAATCTAGCAACGCTGGTTCAGAGCGAATTGAACCTACTAGCCAATGACAGCGTCCGTAGTGCCTCCCGGCCATGGGATATTTTAACCTACCTTTCGCTTTGTCACAATTGATGGGAAGAAAATAAGGTGACGGCTGGAACAACACTGCTGCCTTATCATTTAATTTGACTATGTTTGACTATGTTAATTTGTACACGGACTTCTATCCTACTATGTTGTATTATGTATTTTCATGCCTAAATTAGAAATATATACAAACAGTTAGTCAACTGAATTAAAATGCGTGGCTTTAGGGCAAGCTCGCGCTACTAAGCAGAGATTAAATTAGAATCAGTGCAGAGGCAGAACATATGAATGGCACATATTTAGTTTAATTGGTTGTGTATATATGTCTATATACTTGTTTATACACATTAAATTGCATAGCATTATACAAACTAGATTTGTTATTAATATAGAATCCAATTCCACCTTTAATGTATTCTACCACAAGATGGCGCTGTCTACACATTTTGGAGTTTGACCTAGAGAGGAATCTTCCATCAGATTCCTGATAAACCACCTAGTAAGCCTCTCAGAGATGTTCAAAGTTTCAAAAATCAATTAATCTAGATTTTGCCATCGCAAGTTAGGGGATGTCTTTCACGTAAACTGATATTACTGACAGCCTGTAAGATGGTCACAATCTTATTCAAAAATAAATCAAAATGAACCATGCCTGCAAGATAGACCAACTTTTGAGCCGTCTCATCCACACATCTTTATCTTCAGCATACTGAGTGAATGGAAACCAGGATCAAGGACAAACTTTCAACTTTATTATTCAAATGGTTGGTTAATACAGACTCTAGTTCAGGAGGAGCCAGTGAGTTTACATGCGTGAACATCCATTATCTCTGCTATTATACATAGCTGGCTGGCTAGTCTCACATAGCCTGACGATCCACGATCTCCATCAATTTAATATAGGGGCTAGAACATCGGCGAGAACGGCCGCAAATGGTTATTTTCGACTACAAGAAATAAGCAAACAATGCCCTGAAATGTATTATAGGGGTTCTGGATCTGTGTCCATCCATACGCTACGCCTACGGCTCAGTTTCAGATAAGGTTCTCAGAACCTAATTTGGGCCCTGCTCAGAAGTTGGTACGAACCCCCTGAGTTCTGGGAACCTCAGAAGCTATACTGCTGTACTCCCCCACTTCAGGGGTGGTTCTGGTTATAACGGAAATAAAAAAGAAACAAAGAATGTCACAGAATTTCACAGGTTATGGAAAGTTTCAGGTTATGGAAGGCTCTGGGTTACCCTTCGGAGTCAAAAAGAGCCATAATAAAGCTGCTTTGAAAACAAAAATCAAATATCGATTCTGCAATGCCGTTTGCTTTTAGTTTTTCTAAATCGTTTCCACCCAGTTCTTAGCGCATACATTGAATTTAGATGTCACCCAACGTGTCAGTAGGCGGAGATCTCCGATCGTCTGGCTACGCAACACTACGGGCTGGGTAACGCATATGAAAGGTTTTCCTGAAATGTTGTACTAGAGAAAAAATAACCACACATAAAAACAACTTAAACCTTGAACTTCAAAGGTTATATATCTGGGAAATTAAAAAGAAAATAAATCAAATCAAGATCAATAAAATGATAGAAAAACATTCCGTAGTGTGAAACATCTTCATCAACCTCTTGAACCATGAACCTTGAACTATTGAGGTGATTTTATACATTTCTTTAGATTTACAAAAGTGCAAACAAGTCATGTTTCAATATCTTACAAAAAGAATGAAGGGATCCACATAATAAAACCATGGCATGTGGGATTCACACAGCTGGGATTTGAAGGAGCAACATACGGTATCAATACTGCTTTCATCTTGTATCGCAGTCAGCCAAGCTAGAAAGGTACAGGATTGAAGAATTATCACGTCGCTGTTGTTGCAAAATAGTGGCGTTGATGAAAAGGGGTCGTCAGCATACAATATTGTAATGAATATGGCAAACAACTTTTTTTTTGGTCCATCCATAGACCCAGATACATATTTGTTTCTGAATGCGTTAATAGATCTTTGTGTGAATATACAATGTACACTGCTGCGTTATACTTAATTTATACACTGTCATACAACAAGGTATAAATCAGGCTTTAGGCCCCCCTCGCCCCATTCACTTCTCTGTTGAAGGTACTGTAGTTTCATATTATGCTGTTTATCTGTTGAAGATACTGTAGTAGTTTCATATCATGGCAATACTGGACCGAACTGAACTTGACTGAACTGAACTTGAACCTTGAACTGTACAGGGGTCAAAGGACCGGGTTTACAGGAAGTAGTCTGGGGTGCGACGAGTGACATGGGGCTCCCCTCTGCGTGGCGCGGGGTCAAACTGCAGGCTGTGAAGAAACAAATAGATTTTGTTCAACAAAATGTTTTCCTATCACTGGAATCATCTCTGCCAAGGTACACAGAAATAAAGGCAAAATACACCATCAAACCCAGACTGTTAATTTTATCTCCATATTTCAACTTATTCTTATTTATTTTGTCGTAAATGAATGAGCTACTTTGTCGGACAAGAGTGTCGAGAAAAAGTAGTGAAAATAGCCGAGCTACAACGCATCGCATTGCAAGGCGTTGTGAGATTGTACATCTGCTACTTTCACCTTTTCTGAAGTGGTTAATTCAGTATGTTGGTTTTATAAATATTTAACCAATGAAAAGTATTAACAAGAGCTTGCGACTAAATAATAATTACATTGGATCCATTGGAACACAGATTATTTTTTTTCCTATTTCCTAAAAAGTAACGGTTTTGGACGTACAAGGTTTCCACTATCATTATTTTATTTCCTGCTAACTATTTGGCCATTTTAAAAGGAGACAGTGGCCCAGGTTTATTTGGTCATACTTACAAGGAGTATTTAAGGGTGTCGTCTAGTTCCATGATAGCTGCCTGGTTCCCACAGCGGTAGCAGTAGTTTGGAGCGCTGAATATCGTCACTACATTTCTCTCATGACACCAGTTGTAACCCTGAGGGAAGCAGATGCATTATTAATCATGAGAAAAAGCTACTAATATAGTGCAAATCTAGTAGTACTAAAATACTAAAACATGGTATTGAATTTAGAAATAAGCCAAATGAAACTGTGCAACTAACTGAGTCATTCCTAAAAAGTGCCATACCAGTAGTGTGGTATGTTTAGTCCACTGACTACAAGTCATGGTATACATTTTACTGACCATTTTCCAAAGCATACAGTGCTTGATTTACAAGGAAGTCATTGCAATCCAATCATTTCAGTACAGTACAGTACAAAAATCAACTTGCATATACTTGAATCTTGCTTGAGATAAATAATCCAACATGCTTGAAATAGAAAATCCAACATGCTAAATTTCATTAATTCTTTGTCAGGCTGTTTCACAAACAAAATTCAAACTATATTTTCAAATGATCTTTAGGCAACATTGACTCACATAGCCTCATTCAGGTAAATTTGTTGCCGAACTTTGGGGAAAATGTAAACAAACGTACGATATATGGCCAAAGCTTGGAACAGATAGACCGCTATAGACTTTTAATCAATCAAAAATCTAATTTCCAATCTTGTACACAATCACAGACTGAGACACACACAAACATCCTTGAAACTATTACCTCCATGACCAGCTGGTGGGCGCGGGACACCAGCGTGAGGCGGTTGGCATGGTTGAAGGTCTCAGAGATGTCCTGGCCAAAGGTGTAGCCGGCACCACGAGGAGAGATGCCCCAACCGCCACGGTCATCTGGATCTGACCACAGCAAGTCACACATAGGACCCTATTGGCAGAGAGCCAAGGAGACAACATTTCAGGTGAACGGACTGGTACATACACATATTTATGACCGCCAATTTGGAGTTCTAGGCTTTCGATTATGGGTCAATTACAAGGACTCATTTGATCAATGATGACTTATACTCAGCAACATATGTTTCTGGTATTATATTTTGCATTATTGCCATTCATTTGAAGAATTTTTTTGTAAACTTCATCGTTTCTGACTGGCCTACTCAGGGCCATGCAAGGCGGGAACGATGCAAGTTGGCAATATTTAGGCGCATCTGCACAAACGCGATGCAAAGCTCGACCAGCCTGTCTAGCAGACGGGGTCGCCTTAGCCAATGAAGAAGCCAGTGCCCACACTCCTATAAACAACAATCTTTGGTCCGATCGAACTGCCACTCAGCATTGCACACCCCAGGGTCATATGGGACAGACACGCCAAGTTTTGTGAATTCATAGATCAATTGATGTTGACAATTATTCTTGCTGTGAAGCTCCTTCTAACATGGCCTCTGGAATAGGCGAACATTCTGCGAATATAACATATATATAACGATGCAACACACTGTGAGCGTGTAGATCGGTTATTTTCGGCAAAGAGATTTGGTATTGAAGGAAGAAAGGAAGGGACCAAGTATAGACCTCTGGGACATCCACGTTAACTAAGTATAGGGTTTAAGTGGTGAATTACCTCATGCGGAACTTCTTGCAGACGGTCCAGTGCCCTGATGTGATCCAACGTGTCTATGGATGGCGACAGGCCTCCGTGAAGACAGAAGATCTAACATGAGGAAGCAGAAGATTAGAGGTGTCACTTTCACATGCACTGCCTCAAAATGGATTTACAAGCAACTCTATACATCTATATTTCTCTCTCTCTCTCTCCTCGTCTCTTCTTGTATACTGGTGGTTCTCAAAGTATGGTCTACCGGCACCCCCAGGGGGTCCTTGAGGCGGTTCAAGAGGGTCCCCATCAAAATTGGTTACAGTAACGGGGCATCGAAATCAGGTTAACCACTTTGACCTAAATTATACTTTGAATATTCAAAAATAGCTGATCTACAAGCTCACAACACTGAGCTGTAATTTTCCAATAGCAATCATTGCTATAGTGTTCGTTTCAGAAACAGGGGTCTCCTCATCTATCCAGCTCTTTATCAAAGAGAAAATAGATGTCGGGATATCAATTTGACCCACTCAGGAGAGAGAACTCCACAAAGGCAATTTATCAGCTTAAAATTTATAGCGTTGCAGTACCCAATTCCGTTAACACTCATTTAGGCAAAAATATCACTCACAGACCCTTTAAGCCATGTGCAAGAAAGGCTGAAATCCAATTAAACAAAATCCCTGCTCCATGTCGAACCAACCCTGAAATAAATTCCTCTCCCTTCCAACCACATTTAAATCTAACATTCATCTCTGCTCTGCTCTCATGACAACCTCCTAATCCACCTCAAAGGCCCTCTATACCTGCTTTACTACAACTGAAGAGGGATTTCAAATAAATATCACGATTATTTCAAACTTTTGCCTTGATTACGATTAATGAGTGATTTAAAAAAAAGTTTGTGAAAATAGCCGATCTACAAGGTCACAACGGGTCACATCACAACGCGTTGTGAGCTTGTAGATTGGCTATTTTCGCAATTTTTGTAAGCCACCATTGTACAACAAAGTATAATAGTAGTTAATGGTTCATCGATTTAGCCGATCCCTCCCAAAAAACTGTTTGTTGATATACAAGAAATAAAAAGTATTAAAAAAACTGCTTCTCGATTAACCTACAGTATGAGCTAGATTAATAATACAAGCAATTTATACAGCACTTTTCTAAATAGTCACTTTACAAAACAAATGAAAACAACTTCATTCGAAAAAAGCTAGTTAAAAAACTAAGCAATTTGTTTTAAATGTAAAAAAGAAAAAGAAAATTTCCCAGCCCTATCGTAGATCTATAAAGTGAAACTCATGGATGTGAAAAGTGTGCCATCTCACCTGGGAGTCTACCAAGGCAGTGAGGGGGAGGTAGTCGAACAGGTCTGTGAAGTATTTCCATACGTTGGCATTGCCATATTTCCTTAGGCACTCGTCATAGAAGCCGTACACTTGTGTGATCTGTCTACTTTCATGGTTCCCTCGAAGGATTGTGATGCGCTCCCGGTACCGTACCTGAAAAGGAGGCATCCAGGGAAAGCAAAGAATTATTAAAAAGCAACCTTTTGTTTTTTTTATAATGTGCATGAGTCAGCCATACATATTGTAAGGAACAACAATGGAACATAATTATTCTCAACCTATCCGGAGGAATTGGTCACACTTGCTCTTACCAAAGAAATGTGCTTTACAACAGAATTGTCCTTTAATGTTAAGTACAGTATCAATGTACTTGAGAAATTCTGTTTCAAATGTTGTCTTCCATGAAACCTTGAACAGCAAAGCTGCGAGGAAACCTTTCCAGTTATCAGTAATACCCTTCAAATCTTTAAAATAGTTTCTCTAATGACTGCTTTATTCAGGCATCTGGTCTGTTTTGTCACGTTCTATCTTCCTTTATGACAGATTGAGAGCAAAAAAAGAGAAAAAAAAACGTAGGGAGCTCAGGTGGCACAGGGTTAAAGAAAATGAATAATAATAAAGCAATAATACAGCGTAGAGCATGTACGTACCTTAAGTGCTACTAGTAAAGAGACTGTTTCCACAGAGTAGTAGCCTCTGTCCACATAGTCCCCCATGAACAGATAGTTTGTGTCTGGTGACTTCCCACCGATCTTGAACAGCTCCATGAGGTCGTGGAACTGGCCGTGAACGTCCCCGCACACCGTCACTGGACATCTCACCTCCTGGACGTTTGATTCCTTGGTCAGAATCTCCTTAGCCTGGTGGTGAAGAAAAAAAGAATTGAGAAAAAAAGCATCATTTATCTTGCACAATATTACATGGGATATACTCCAGATAATAATGTGTTTCTTGACCAGTAGGACAGTCATTGACTTCATTCTTTAGCCTGGCTCCAGACCATAGACTCACTGAGTGGACTGCCTCGCTTCAGTCAGATAATCAAGCTACATATTCTTAGTTTAGTTCATGCTTACACAAAATGTTATTATTTGTCAGGAAATTAACTCAGTATGGAGGATTAATAAACAACTGATTAATAGAATCATCTTTCTGTAAGACATGGTTCATTATTCAAAATCACGATACGCATCGTATCATGGGTTGTAAGCAATAACCAGCCCTCCATCCCTCTAGCAGACTCTACATAGTGGTGATGGCTCCCCGGGCCTCCATCACCAACAGTCATCGCTCTCCCATTAAACAAGCCTCTGCTGTGTACATGCCATTTGCTGTAGGCTCCTCGCAATAGCTGGCAAGCTGGCACTGGACTCCCGTCTTCCTAGAATGAAGCAGTGTGCTTCTCCATAAACATGGTACCAAGAATAGCACAGCTTCCACTATAGTTGGAGGGAACACTCAAGCCGCTGTTGTTCGCTCATACAATGAACACAGAGCACAGAGCAACTTGCTCTGATGGGGGGGGATTCAGTCAAAAATAGAAGCAGTTGGGTTGTTTTTGTTCTCTCCTCTGGTACAAAAAGCTCTTAAATTGCATCAGTCGTACCGTTTTGGTCCACAGCCCTTACAAGTGCTAGTTTCTCCCGTCTCTCCGCTTTTTTCTCTCAACTTAGCCATTATGCCCCGTCATTGCTGACCCCTACAGTTGGTCATGTGGGAGGTTGTAGATGAGCACCTTTCTCCTTCGTAGGGCTGTCACGATTACAAATTTGAATTATTTTGGATTATGACGATTATGCGAAATAATAGCGATTATTTCAAATCATTGCGATTAGGCGATTACGATTGCGATGTGAAGACGTAACGCATGTGGACGAACAAAACACGCTATTCCTCCCAGTTCCTCTCCCCCTGCTTAACGGGCACCCAGCCAACCTGAGGGAGTCACCACAACAGTGACAGAGGTCGTCCTCCCCACCCGGCCAGCAGTAATGATTACTCTGTAAGACATTTTCAGAGTGCAGATATCTTCCCGTTCATTTGATGAGGCAGCATGTTTTCTCAGCTGTGCTCGTTTTCGATTACCAAGTCTCTCCTTATTCCATCAGCATTCTCTGAATAAGTGGAACATCCTATGCAATACACTTTAATTAATCAGCTGTGCAGCACTGCATGGATAGACAGCAGGTCAGTGACTAGACACAAGATAGAAGTAGAAATGGAACAGGGACAGCTTTAAAGTGTGTTGACATCAAATCTACAAGTTCACAATACATTGGATGTTGTGAGTTTGTAGATGGGCTCTTTTAACTAAGTACATGTACTCAAGTAAAATGTTTTTGTTTTGGTATTTGTACTTTACTTCAGTATTTCCAATACTTTTACTTCTACTCCACTGCATCTCAGAGGAAAATATTCTACTTTTACTCCACTACAATTATTTGAAAAACTTTAGTTAATAGTTACTTTGCAGATACATTATTATATTATAAAACATACATTAACCACTTTAGCCCTATTTTATACCTAGGCCATTTGAAAATAGCCGATCTACAACCTCACAACGCGTCGCATCGCGGCGCGTTGTGAGCTTGTAGATCGGCTATTTTCAAACATTTTAGTACTTTTACTTTTGGTACTTTAAGTATATTTTGATGGCAATACTTTTGTACTTTTACTCAAGTAACATTTTGAACACAGGCCTTTTACTTGTAACAGAGTATTTTTATACTGTGGTATTGGTACTTTTACTTAAGTACAATATCTGAGTACTTCTTCCACCACTGCTCACAATGCGTCTGTAAATCGGCTTTTAATAAATGTAGTATAAAATAGGGCTCAAGTGGTTTACTCAGAGTGTAAATATGGACACTCAAGAGTGTAAATATGGACATGTGTTGGATTAACACACCAAGTATTTTTGCAGTGTATGGCACAACAGCCTGTGGCACACACAGTAAAATCCTCAGTGTTCATTTAAAGCTATGGAACCAAATATGGACCCTTAACACCGAGGGGGTTGCTGTACAGTAAGAGGTCTGGGGTTAGCGGCTTAAGGAGCTTTAGACGGTACAAATCCTAAGAGATCTGCACTGAGATTGAACGACAAAGGAACCGTCTGACTGTCTGGCTGCGGCGGGGTCAAAGATAGAGAGACTGATAGAGGCCAGTCAGTGCTAACCTGTAGGATGATGAAGATCACAATCAGGCAGTGCTGACAATTGACAAGACAAACAAGTGTGTGTTTCATGTGTGTGTGTGTGTGTGTGTGTGTGTGTGTGTGTGTGTGTGTGTGTGTGTGTGTGTGTGTGTGTGTGTGTTTCATGTGTGTGTGTGTGTGTGTTAGCCATGGTTCACATGACGCTTGTATACAAACGTCATGGTGCCGAGTCCCCCTGGTCTAAAGTTGTGTTCGATTTTTTCACATTGCCATCTCTCACATAAACATAAACGTTCAGATTTCAAATATAAAGTGCTTACCACCGAGCCACGGATGTTACAAGGCGATGCGGACCGCGATGAGTACCCGTATCTCCCGTATTGTTCAATAAAAAGCATTTTAATCCCATCGCCGGCCATTTTCTCCAAATTGTCTCCGATACTTTCAACCATGCGACACTAATGGTTGGGAGGTGTATTGCACTCTGATACTGTACATTACAAAAGAAAAAAAAAAGAAAAAAGAAAATGGCCGGCGATGGGATTAAAATGCTTTTTATTGAACAATACGGGAGATACGGGTACTCATCGCGGTCCGCATCGCCTTGTAACATCCGTGGCTCGGTGGTAAGCACTTTAGATTTGAAATCTGAACGTTTATGTTTATGTGAGAGATGGCAATGTGAAAAAATCGAACACAACTTTAGACCAGGGGGACTCGGCACCATGACTGTCATGGTATGACAGTCATGTTTCAGGGCTATGTGTGTGTGTGTGTGTGTGTGTGTGTGTGTGTGTGTGTGTGTGTGTGTGTGTGTGTGTGTGTGTGTGTGTGTGTGTGTGTGTGTGTGTGTGTGTGTGTGTGTGTGTGTGTATATACGGCCAACATTAGTTTATACTTCTTCATATGACCGTGTTGCTCATCGTAGGAGGAAGTATAATGTAGGCCAGTGATTCTCAATGTTTTTCATTTCAAGGAGCCCCATTATGACATGCATTAGGCCACGGAAGACGGAACACATTTGATACTTTTTTTGTAATCTCTCGCACCCCGAGCTACACAGTGAAATACCTTTTTTTTCCCACAGTTTATTTAACACTGAGAGTGTACAAATAGTTGTTGGTTTAGAGTAGAGTGTTTGGGGGAGAAAAAAAGAATTATATTGATCCAAGCCGAAACACACTCAATTGATTGATCGTTGAAACAAATATTTTTGCACGAAAATGCACGTGGCCCACCCACCTGACTCAACACCGCAGCCAAGTGGTCAGATGGGTGGGCTACGAACGCTTTTTCAGATGTTCAAGTGGGCCAGGGCCCTGATCCAGAAAAGGCTGAGAACCACTGATGTAGGCTAAGTTGGGGAGAGAGAGGGAGAGGGAGAGAGAGACGAGGGGAGAGACAAGAACTGAAGTGCTGAAGACAGCCTGTCAACATGACAGCGGCAGATGGGACAGAGAGGGACAGTGTGACACAGCGAGTGTGTGACACAGAATGTCAGTGTTGCACACACACTCACACAGCACTGCTGCTGCTGACCTATATATCGCACACACTCCACGTGCCTCTACCACCATGTGACATCAGGCCTTTCAATGACTAGGCGGACTCTGAAGCCATTCAGTCGCTATAAGCAAAAGAGAATATTCTAGATGCGCGTGATCAAAATGGATCTGGGGGGGATTAATTTAGATCCCCCATTTATTCAAATGGCAATTCAGACTCAGAGAGGAGGAAACAATCATGCATGCAATGCAAGCAAAGTGTTGTAAATGGGACCGGTCAGTCAATCTGACTGACTGCAGCCACAGTGGAAAGTAAACCATTTACAGCATGTTTAAATACAAGGATGCATCCAGTGAATAAATATTTAACTACTCCGTGAACGCATTAACCTTGTGAATGTGTGACTGCAGGCTAAATGATCATATTTACACTGCGGATATTCTGCTAATGCCATACTCTGGGAATAATGATGAATTAGGTAGTACATTTTAATAAAACGATAGATTTTCATAAATAGCAAATAAATTGCTGATCTACAATCTACAGCACAAGCTCACAACTTGTCAAGATGCAACGCGATTTTAATGCTATTTTTTGCATGACACCGTTGTAGAACGAAGCATATAATTAAGCGATTAATCAGACTAATCAATTTAGTCGACAATAAAAAATCAATTACAATAAAAACAAAAGTGCTTGCCTTCTGGATTATTTGATTAATCTAAAAAAAAAATGTTAATAGAATAATCGCTGACAAGATAATCAATAGTTTAGATTGCAGCCCTAAAAGAAAGTGGGCACACATAATAATCCCAAGTCAAGGCAAAAACCTTGCTGATGATGTAGTAGGCTAATGAGTAATTCAGCCATTCAAAGAGTTAACAGGCCAGTGTATGAGACAGAGGTCAACCAGAGTGCTTTAACTGGAACAGGGCAGTCTTACTCGGACTACTTTTTTTTGTAGCCAACTCTGACTCTACTCAGAGGAGGTCAGGAATGATCCAGGACAACGGTTACGAAACTTCTTTTTGTTTGGGGACACAAATTCACTGAGGGCTAGTTCCCACCGCTTGCAGCCTCAGACTGATTTTGTGGGGTACTGTGTGTAGACTAAACACACAACAATGAGGGTTTGGACAACTAACGTGGCCTACTTTGACCAAAGTCAAGGTGATTTCTGCCGTTTCCTTTTAAAGGTAGTGTAAGTGATATTGTTTTGGTTAAAGGGATTGTAGGCGATTCAGAGATAAACAAAGAAAAAAACTCCAGCAGTTCGTTTCCCCGACCACCAGGGGGTGACGCAGGAAGGACTTCCATAGAGTTAAGGGGACTTCTAAACGGGCCATGCCGAATATAGGTTACTTTATTCGGATACAATTCGCGGAACTGCCCGCCCCTGCCGGTTCTCTGAATTTTTATTTTTAAATAGGCTCTTTCATGACAAATTGACCACATATATGAAGTTAAACAACTAAATTCTATCCAAACGCTATCTGAAAAGTAAATTATGTGCCTCAAAAACGAAGTTTGAGAGCGTTTTCAAACCGAAAGTAAAAAGTTCACACGGACACGGACGCGCACGGATGCGCACATGCGTGCGTTAATTTACGGCCCGACACAAACATAAACAGTAGGGAAATACGGATTTCAGAAAGAGGACTGTTTCAATGCAGGAAAACACCCCAGCATCATTATATAGTGGCTGATAGAGGGGAAAAAATGCAAAATATATATAGAGATATTTTTCAAATTTAGGCTTAATGTTGCCAACAATCCCTTTAAAGCTCCGTTTTGTTAGCAATCAATGCAATAGACAGTAGAATGTGTGTTTGTTCAGTAACAGGGGTCTCCCCGTCCATCCAGCTCTTTAAAAACAGAAAATACATTTCAGGTGAGTTGCCAATGTCATCCAATCAGAAGAAAGTACCCATTTATCAGCTTCAATTTTTTAGTTTTGCAGATGTAATTTTGTCTGCTCATTTGTTTGTGTCATCAGTTCCAATGTCACCTGATTATCCTGTGTATCCTGTATGGGTTCTCCCTGATTGGATCAAATTGGTATCCTAACCCGAAAATGTATTTTCTGTTTACAAAGAGCTGGAGAGACGAGGAGACGCTATACTGATTAATATCAGAATATAAGAGCTATTTAACACTTATTTTAACAAAAGTCAATTACTTACACCATCTTTAAGTCTACCTTATGTTGTAGGCAACACAACACAGAAGCTAAACTAAAAGTGAACTTGAGTAACCTCCAGTCCAAACTCCAAACCTCCAGTTTGTCATGATTCAGCTGAACTCATTACAGTATGTGACCCGAGGACGGTGTCTTCCTTCTTTTATGTTTTGATTACTATTGATTGAAATTTTTATTAGGCAAAAGAATGTAAAACAACAGTTACATTTATAATGCTTTTGTCTAAAAGGTCCGGCCAAAAAAGTCCTTGCGGACTTGTTTCCGTTGGGGTCCTTGAATTAATTTCATAGACATATATAGTAGCAACCAAACAGTTCAAAAATCAACATGAAAATACAGAAAATACAGAAAAAATACCACTATGTACAAAAAAAAGAAGCATGAAACCACATAAAATAAAAAATAAATGTACAAAAAAGGGGGGGGGGGAGCATGGAAAAATAAAAATTATATACAAAAAAAGCATGAGGAAATACAAAATATGTACAAAAAAGAGGAGGGGGGGGTCGTCTGTCTACAGGGAAACGGGTACTAGCTCCTCTTTCGGCCTCCAGAAAGATGAGTTTTTAGGGCTGTTTTGAATGAGCCCAGCGAACTGCATTTTTTGAGGGATGGGGTTAGACTATTCCATTTCTTGGTGGCTGTGCTATAGAAGGAGAATTTGCCCATGTTTGTTTTATGGGTGGGTGGTACCAGATTGTTGTTTACGCTCCCTCTAGTTTCGTGGCTGTGGGTGTCACTAACTTTTTCGAGGTATTTATAGGTGTTTAGTGACTCAGAACCTGGCCTTGGATCTATGCAACCTTACCCTGCCTGCATTGTATGAGCAAACACAGTAAATGACATCAGGTTGCAGTGTCTTTATGTAACCACACCTGAATGCTTAACTATTAATATCATAACTTGGGATATGGCCCTCAGCGTTGACCTTAGTCTCACCTGTGTAAATGACATCATATAGAGCATTGGTACCCCTCGGACCCCCGAATGGGAAACAGCAATATAGATCATACCATACAGTAGCAATGCTGTTGAAATAGTGAGTGACTAGTAACTCGTCCATGTGAATGAACTGTAATGGAGCCAGCTAATTAATATGGCTGTTAAGCAGCATCTTCTAGAATGGGACAGAGATCAGGGATTACATTTAGGCGAGGCGTCTACCCTGAATAATTAATTACTTATCCTTTTCTTTAGCTCTTACCTCTTTGACAACTGTTTGGCTACAGAAACTGGGCAGAAGAACCAATGCAAGCTGCCAATTTTTAGCATCAAGATTATTTTTTCCGAGAAATGGTGCCTTAATCTTGGATTTGGTTATAATCCCAAATTTGGCTGCTAAATCCTAAAACCTCCTTTGTACGCACTACGCACGGTACCACATCTCTTGTTGCAGCACAGATCCCAGTCCAGCTGTGAATAGAAGGCTGACGGCACAGGTTTAAGCAAGTGCCTCCTGCCTTGCCCACCACCAACCAGCCACACCTTCCCTAGGCATGCCTCAGCCTCTGCTGGGAAAAGCTTAGATTACGGGACGTCAGACACGCAATCAACAAACCGTTTAGTCAGGGGCAGGGCATCGAGAAGTCAAGTCAGCAGTTTCACCAGCTCCAACAACAACATAATCCTATTGAAATGTTTTAAAAGGTCAAACGTTCCCTCGCAAACTGAGCAAACCCAAGCGTGATTACGTAGGTTCAAACAATTGCCATCATGACAAAACTCTTGAAAAAGCAAGGTTGGGGTAGTTAACATGTCTGTGGTTTCTCTACACATCAACATTATAGGCCCATTAAATTCCATTTGAGATGACCAAAGGTCATCTTCTTCTTGGAGACAACTGGAGGCTGTTTTAAGTTTGACCGCAAACATTACATCATATGATAAACCATGACACACCGCTTGAGTTTACTATGGTCAATATGTCAACATCTCCTAAACCACGAGCGGTTATCAAGCTGGAAAACCTTGAAAAGTGAGCAGTCAGATGTGAGTTAATGCTTAGCTGTGCATGGTCAGGTAGTTTACTTTAATGGTTCTGTTGTTTTGCAATGCTACGTGTAACACTTACCCAATGTACTGTACTTACAGTAGTTGACTGGGATTCTACAGCCAGGGTCTTATACTTGGTCCCCTCTTTTTTTCTCCTCTACACCAAAAACAGCCCATCTAGTCTACAACGACTTTTTACAACTATTACATTTATTTCCTATCCTGATTACCAACTTTAGTCTTCTTAACTCAGGCAACATAACTTGGACTACAACAACCACATCTTTAGATGATGTCATAGACAATTAATTATTTTTAGAAAAAGGCTAATGTAACAGTTTTTTCTTTCCTCTAGCAGGATGAACTTCATTTCATTTCAACACAGGTTGTCACTGAGATCCAGTAGAAACAAATATATTCACTATCAAAGACATGTGCATCTTTGAACATGATTCAGCAACTCATGCATGTGATAAGCATCAAACAAAAGTTAAATTTGCCTTACGTTACACAGTCAGATGATGGGTGTGGCACTGAGTTTCATAGTTTCTGATCACCTACAGTAAAGTACCCAGGGACTGCAGATGGAAATGAGCTGGTAGCTAAATCTGGTACAAATCAAGTAAAAAGCGTGTCATCATCTGCTCCAACAAGTTCGTACCACTGGGCATGACTTGGCTGCAAGGCAGCCGTCAACTCAATATATTATTCAACCTCCTCTGAGGAAAATGCTGGAATGTGGAAATGAAAAGGCCAGGCAGGGGATTACACAGCACATCCCAACCCCTCCACAGCCCCATACATTCCAAAATGAGAGCTCTCTCCATCACTCCATTATGAGTCAGTCTGAGCAACGCTAACCTCAGTAACAATGCTCAGATCCTGCCTTCAAAACAAACAATGGGCTTGTTGGTGAACTGTGATGCAATTTTAAATCAAACACACACATGTCCTTGGCTATTTTTAATCAGGAGCTGCTGGTTGGTGCAGAGGTGTATTGTATTCCACTGACTGAATACATTAGCCAAACACACAAAAGGTGGGGGGCTAAGAGCAGTACTGTATTTTGGGTGTGCTCATGTGAGATCCAACACCAAAAGGTGTGTGAACGATTATTATATGTCATTCTCTGCTCTACTCAACAGCGGTGGTGGCGAGTGAGGGAGAACACAGGATAGACCGGGTGGGAGAGAGAGAGAGAGAGATAGAAAGAGAGAGAGAGACAGGGACAGAGAGAGAATCAATATAGTATGTGTGACAGCAGTTGTCAACCGAAGTGGACCCGAGCTGACAACAGGAGCACATGGCACGAGCACCATGCCACTGAAAATAGGTATCTGGCAGCATCCACACAGCAACAATGTCTACAGTATGATCAGTTCAGACTGGCAGCCCAAATCTAGATTTTAGCCTATATAGATTGGAATCAGTTTGGTTTTGTAGAGTCTGAACAGAAAAACGGATTTTTGCTTATCACAACATTCCTAGGTGGTTTGAAATGTGATCCAAATCTGATTTCTAAAGATGTCTCAGTCTCTGGACACTCTGGACACTAAAGCCTGATTTATACTTTGTCGTTAAGACCTTGTCTTACGAGTAAATAAGTTAAGCATTACTCAAGCCTATGTGATTATGAGACAAGGTTGCCTCATACCAACAGCTCCCTCCCTACACAAATGTAAAGATGACTTTCCTTCTTCAAGAACCAATAATCAAGAGGGGTCAATCCATGGTTGAAGAAATCTGGGAGGAGGAGAATGGACGTAAAACTTTGGGGTCGGACTATCAGTCTAGGAAATGCTGGGATAAACAAACCGCTGGAGAATTGGCCTCCGGTCCTATAACCTTGAGCCAACTGCACTCCATAGATGGTTTGGGAGCTACTTGTACAACCCTTTTAGTGCTGAGAGGGAAAGGCTGCACTCATACGTGTGAAAATCAAATGATTAGCATGCAGTAATGACCAACTCAACTACCGGTACTAGACTTTTCAAATCAGTCTGCACTTTGAAATGCATTAAAACACAATGATAATGTTACCTTGACAAAGAACGTAAACGGGAAAATGTGTAATATTTTAGAAATCAATACAATACCATCAGGTAGCTCAACTGAAATCAAAGTGCCTGGTGTTCCAATACTGGTGCACCACACTCAAATAGAACAGGCTTATAGGCTACTTTTGCTTGTTGCCATCACATAATACATGACACTAGACTAGATGCATCACCACTGATATTTAAGCCTACATGCATTCATTCCGAGCTCAAGTTCAGTAGCCTGTGTAAGGGACAGCTAGGTGTCTTTAGGAGAGGCTGGGTTTCCAGTAATCTTGATGTTATTTATGTCTGACGCTTTCCATTTGCAATCAGCGTAGCAGGACAGAAAGAGCCTTGTCTTTTACTTGTGTGGTCATCATTGGTTGGTGGCCGAGGCATAGAGGAATGAGGAAGGACAAAAACAGGGAAATCATAACCTTTTATCACATTGATTTAAATTTGTTAAGCACCCACAACATTATGTATTACTCTAAGATTCACTTAGATACCCCCCAATTGTGTATGCAATAGAATAGACCAGTGGTTCTCAACCTTTTCAGGCCGTGACCCCCCAAAATAATCATATTTGACCTGGGGACCCGCCATTTTGTTTGTTTGTTCCACAGATAAATATTGTGAAAATAGCCGATCTACAAGCTCACAACACCTCGCGTTGCGAGGCATTGTGAGCTTGTAGATCGTCTATTTTCACAATGTTTGCCTCTTTCTTATATAACTTGACAATTTGGCCAATGTTTTGTAGTATAGTTTGTTGATTACTTTTGATGCAGTAATGATCTTAGGTATTAAAAAGGTCTTAAAAGTATTTATTTAACTGTAATTTCTGGGACTCCAACCTAAGACATTTTTAGACATGTAGTTTTGAATTGTCTGAATGTCTGTAGTCTCTCAGTGAAACTCTGATCAAAATAGTAAATTATTGTACCTTCTTCTCTCTCTCTCTCTCTCTCTCTCTCTAGTTGTATTCACTTGAAGATCAACTATAAATCATTTAGCTGCGGAGTGGGGGGGCACTGCAACCCCCTCAAGGACTCCACGCTGAGAACCCCTGACTTACAATGTTGTCTTTTAATGTCAACGATGAATGAGATGTTACAGGTCAGCATGAAGCGCTCATAAAACGTGGAATGTGGGTGGCTTGGATTAGTATTAGTAGCCTACAGTGGTGTTAAGTAACTAAGTACATTTACTCAAGTACTGTAGGCTACTTAAGTACAGTTTTTAGGTATTTTTACTTTAATTAAGTATTTCCAATTTTCAGTACTTTTACTTCTACTCCACACCTCAAAAGGCAAATATTGTACTTTTACTCCACTACAATTATTTGAAAACTTCATTCAGATTTAGGCCATTTGAAAATAGTATATAATAATATATTTCTACTTTGCAGTATTGATACTTTTACTTAAGTAAAAAAATTTGAGTACTTTATCCACCACTGGTAGCCACTATAGCCTACAGCTCTGTAACTATAACTGTCTTTACTTCACATAGCAAGTTGCATCATTTGAATATTACCAGTTAACTATTTCCAGGAAATCGTTACACAAAACATGTTGCTTCAAGAAGACGAACATGGTCAGAGAGAAACTATGAAATGTAACGTTACACTACAGACGCCATTTTAAGAATGTCTGGAAGGCTGGAGAAAGAGAGAGAGAAGACTCAGGGCAGGGAGACATCATAAGAAGACACATTTTGACATAACTTGATCATCTTGACGATAATAATGGAACAATAAACTCACCTTCTCACAGAGGGTTTTGACCTGGTTCTCTGACAACTGCTTGCATTCGTTCAGTTGTTCGATCCACACGTCGATCTCTTTCGTGAACAGTTTCTCGTCCATTTCTGTAGTGTGTGTGTGTGTGTTTATGATATTCGGATTGCTGCTTATTAGTTCAGCCGCACACACTCAAGTGTGGACTCGTACACTCGAATCGATTAATCGAATATCGTCGTATTTTACCCGTATGAATGTATGTATAATCGTATGAATGTCCCCCAACAACACGTCTATCTCTCTCTACTAACAGACACGCGTGCTCTCCACCTGCCAGATCAGATTGGACTAAACTGTATGAAACTGTGAGGATGCGGGGGGGGGGGGTTGGGGGACAAGACGTCAGTGTCACCCGCCCCTGTGACGTCACCTGGACCTCCCCGCCCCTCACTGTCCCACCCACCGAGGCAGAGAACCGCCCGGCGCATAGGGTATGTTGTTGTCTTGCAGAGGTGGGAAAAAATATTCAAAATTTGTAATGAAGTTAAAGTATCATTACTGCATTGGACCTCACTTTGAGAACCATTGTCAAAAATCCTCTTTTGATACAATTTTTTTTTATCTCTGGGACCCCAAACTACATTGTAAAATCATCAATGTTCATAATAATTTAACTCAGTCTCAGAGAGTGTGCAAATGGAATGAAATTGACCCGTAATTTATACCATTGTTTACTATCAACCTTTTAAGGACCCCCAGTTTGATATGCTTTGGGCAGGTGTCTTTGGAGTGTGTTTTTGTCACATTCTCATACAATATAGACAGTGAAGCTTCTTAACAGTCACAGTGTTTATCATCATAAAAAACTGAATAAGACAAAATGGCATAAAAGAATAATAAATAAAATAGGCCATATGCCTATGCCTACCACATACATTTATATCTATAAATGGTTCATAGGCTACACTACATTACGCCAATCTGGGAGCCCATCGACAAAAAAAAATTCCCCCTTTGAATTTTGAATCAGATGCAGAGCTTTGAATCTGTCTTGAGAGATTAACATTACGCTAACCCGGGGCGGTCAGTCCAATTGCAGATGACCAGGCCGGACGTGTTATGTCTTCTATTTTATATATATTTTTTACATTTCTATCTTATTTTTAATTACTGTAGTTCTTTTGTATCTCTCTACTCTCACCTGCATCTGTATTTCATCATGCTTACTGCAGTACTGCTACTGAATTTCCCTAGAGATCAGTAACGGTCTGTCTGTCTGTCTGTCTGTCTGTCTGTCTGTCATAAATATACAAATACAAATGTGCCTGTATAATAATTAGCCTATGATAATTTCAATTGAGCAATAATAGGCCTAATAATTAACCTTCGATCCTCGAGATACACTCAGCTAGCCCCCGTGAGATCAATAATAAGGTCTGTCTTATACTCTGATAATATTAGAACTATGATAAACGTACTTTTACATGTATGGTGGAATGTGACTTTGAGAGGGCTTTTATCACTAACATCAATTCAGGCACAAAAGTACCCTGTGTCCACACCAGACACAAATAGAAGCGCGCTTTGGCGCCTGCTACATTGTTATTGGCTCTCATTGCAGATAGACCTGCAGTTTTATTGGCTTAGACTTTATTACCATGAGAAGTTACCAAGGTAGCCCACATTGAAAAGAATACTTCATTGTTTTTCACTTGTTAGGAGATTTACAGAACTTAATCATGGAAATGTCACTTGCATAAGGGGGAAACAAATGTTTTCAAATCTTATAGACACAGATTCATAATTAAATGTTGAAATGGGTTTTATTTCATGGTGACCTCACTGAAGTTATTATAATCAGATTTTCAAGTGCAGTAATTTCGCTGTGCATGGCACCAAGGCAAAAGGAAGGACAGCATGCCATTTTGTTTATGCATACTAGACTACATTTTTGAGCGATACTCAGCCTTGGCTGTAATGAAGGTGATGGTAAACAGACTAGAGCAGTGGTTCTCAAAGTGGGGCGAGCCAGGGGGACCCCAGGGGTCCGTGAGGGGGTTCCAGGGGGTCCCCAGCAAAACAAGTTAATGTAGCATCAACATCAGTTTAGCCACTTTAACTATACATCAGCTATTTGAAAATAGCTGATCTACAGGCTCACATTTTCAAAACATCTGAAAAATGTGGAACACAAATATTGTATGTCAGTGGTCCCTGGCACAAAATATTTTCCATGGCTAGATACATTATTTTGGGGGTGACATAAACGTTGCATGTTGTTGTGACGCTCTCTTATCCTGTTAATGCAAATGTGATTGAAAATGTAATAAAAGTTAGTTTTTTTCTTTCTCCAGTGCTGCATCTTCAGGTTAGATAAAAATGTAAGGATATAGGATAGAGTTTAAGGATAGAGTTTCTCATGTAAAGTTAACAATTTTGAAAGAGTAATTTCCAGCCTGTTCCCTTGTCAGCACAGTTTGAATCTAGCACCCAACCTGCAAGTTAATCTACTCATCCTGGAAAGTCTGACTTTATGGACTCAGTGAATGTTTGATGTTTTAAGTAATTTGTCATTTGCCAAGATAATACACTATTACATTGGAAATTAGATTATACAGAAAATATTATGTGTGCGTGCGACAGTGTGCACTTTCATGACTCAAACCCAGATGGTCTCTCATATAAAGGGTGAACCTTGGCCCCATGCAGCCAACCACCAGACAGCCACCACATCCCTCACATTATACTGACATCAAAACAGCCATCAAAAGACTGCGTCAGCTGCTCCTAAATGGACAAGCTAATGAACAAGTACCTTGTTAATTAGTAATCATCAAATCCCAAAGTACCCCTTTTTACCTAGCTTTGTAATTATAATGAAAAGAATGAAGAGAGAAAAGAGGCAGGGGACTTGTGCTCAGATTTATGGGAACGGTAAAATAACATGGTATTATTTGGGCAAAACTTTTTTGTTAGTTTTTTACCCCAGTTGGAAGCTTATGTTTCAAACTGGCAGCTTTACAGATAGTTGTACCTTAATTTTAGATGAAGTACTTAAAAAGGGCTGTCCTGTCTCTACTCTGTCCTAACATCTAAAGGAATTCTGCTGTTTAAAAGAACAGCTCTGTTTTGAGGGATACCAACTCCATTTTCTCTCTGCTTTTCCACTTCCGCAGCAATCAAGCAATCCCAGGCATAGACTGTGCGTGCGTGCGTGTGTGTGCGGTAGTGATGCACTCAGCAAGTTGTTTGGAGACAACAACAACAAATCTGCCTGGCTGTACCAGATGCCTTTTGTTGCTATTTTCTGTTTTCCTGATGGAGTCTCTTCATCCTCAGTGTGGAACACTTTCCTCATAACTGAACATCTCTGTCGTTGAAAGTCATTTTGTGCAGTAAAACAGATGCATGGACCGTGTTCTTCTTTGTCATAACAATAGTTGTCTAAATATAAAAGCTATTAAATGTAGTCTGTTTTCAATTGTGCTAAGTGCTCAAGTGTCCTCTGAATTAAATAAATCAGCAGTATGTGACCTATTTGGAAAAAATTATAAGTATTCTCTGGGTTATGTTTTGGATCATTGCTTCACGAATTACCATGTTTCCTGTTTTGGATCATGACTACGTGTTCCTTGGATCATGGTTTGGCTCATTCTTTTCAGAATTAACATTTCAACCGTGCCTTAGGGAACAGATATTTCCAGGCTTTCTGATTGTGCAGTTATTCCCCCGGCCAGTGGACTGGGCAGGCCACCAATCTGGCACGCACAACCACTGGGTCCCCTCATGTGACCCACATGCCTTGCCATTCAAGGCTTGGCCTTTAGTTGGTTTATCATTCTGTGGTTTTTAGCTTAACCACTTAAACCCCATATACTTAGTTGAATGGAGCCCCCCAGGGGTCTATACTAGGTCTGCTCCTTTTGTCCCTCTACATCAAATCTACAAACGTACAATGCGTTGTGCTGTAAAGCTTGTAGATCTGCTATCTTCGTCGAACGTCCTCCATAGAATAGGGACACTGGGATTCATGTGGTTACACACACACACACACACACACACACACACACACACACACACACACACACACACACACACACACACACACACACACACACACACACACACACACACACACACACACACACACACACACACACACACACACACACACACACACACACACACACACACACACACACACACACACACACACACGCGTGCGTTATTGTGAAATGTATACCAGTGAAAGATTATATCAAAAATAACTTTTGTTTAATTGAAGAGGCTACACAGTGTGACTTTGAAGATCTGTGCTTTATTTTGATAGGAGAGTGAACAGAGAGGAAAGGCAGAAGAGAGATGGAATGACATGCAGTAGAGTAAGATTTGAACCTGGACCAGCTGTGGGAAAGGGCTAGTATTATTTACATGGTATGCACTAGTATGGCGAGTCACCAGGGTGCCCCATTCTGAACATCACCCATTGTGCACTGAGCTACACATGACATTAAGAAGCCAAATGAGGTCTATTTTCTAAGCACCTAAATGTGTCAATAGGAGGCATTCATGGCTGCTGGTGGTGATATCCTCCATGTTTTATCAGTAACTTAGTAGTAACCATATACATCACCTAATGACAAATATTTACTTAGTTTCTATAACAGTGTCATAATGTTCCCTGTAGTATAGTTACGTAACTTAAATAGCCTACTACTCACTACTACGCCACACAATGTTGCAGAGTGGGATCTACTCATCATCTCCATAGCCACACACCGTTGAAGAGTGGGATCAATCATGGTCACCTTGAAACGATGGTTCTCATAACAATAGCTTACATAATGTTACATCAGCCGTATCCTGGCTACATGGTAGCAAGTCATGTGATATGATTACCCTTGACGTAAATAAACAGAGAGGAAAAAACAAGTGTGTGTGTGTGTGTGTGTGTGTGTGTGTGTGTGTGTGTGTGTGTGTGTGTGTGTGTGTGTGTGTGTGTGTGTGTGTGTGTGTGTGTGTGTGTGTGTGTGTGTGTGTGAGAGAGACCTCAATTGAGAGAGACAGAGATGACAGAGACAGATTGTGAAAGGGAGAGAGAAAGAGAAAGAAAAGAAAGTAAAAGAGTCTGAGAAAGAGAAAGAAAATAAATTAAAAGAGTCAGAGAGAGAGAGAAAGAGAGAAGGGACCTTGAAGGGTGGGGGGGGGCTTGGCCAGAGTTTGATGTGTCTCTAGCTAGGATACAGGGAAACCATGACAACACTAGGCTACTATTTCCACCTCGGATCTTGAGCTCCATCCTCTGTCTGCAAACAGCAAGTGCAAGTAAAAAGATGTCAGGCAGCTTAGCACCACCTGCTGGCCATTGCAGTCATGCTGGGACGATAACAAGAAGGAAAACAATAACCTTTATTAATACATAAATACCCTCAGCCAGCCCCCTTCCACGATGTAACTATATCAATAAATGATTTATATAAAACATAAAACAAAAACTTCAGACACTTGCGTTGGGTTTGATTGATTGATTGAATTTTTTTTTAGACAGAAATGCAAAACAGCACGAGTAGCCTACAGTCAAACACTTGGTCTGAAAGCATAACACCAAAAAAAGTCCTTCTAGTCTTGTTTCCATTGGGGTCCTATGCATTCAATTACTCAACATAACATACAAAATATCACAAATCACTTAATCACAAATATAAAACACTATATGTACAGAGTAGAAGAAAAAAGGTGGGGGGGTGATCACATGTCTAAGGGAGAAGTGATAATTACCTCCCCCTTTGGCCTCCTGGAAGGTGGAATTTCAGGCCTGTTTTAAAGGGAACCAGTGAACCACATTTTTAAGGGATGGGGTCAGGGCAATCCACACTTGGGTGGCAGTGCTGTAGAAAGAGAATGTATCCATGTTTGTTTTATAGGTGGGTGTTAAAAGATCATTGTTCACGCTCCCTCTAGCATTGTGGCTGTCGCTCACTTTTTAGAGGTATTTAGTCAGATGCGGGTATTGAGGGCATTGAGGGCAAAGTCGCATTGACTATTTTGAAAGCCAATCCCATTTTTTATTGCTTAACCCTGTCTTCTACCCTGAGCCATCCTAGGCTACCAAAATGGGATGGAATGGGAGGTAGATTATTTTGCTGTTGTAACAATGCCCCTTGCAATAAAAAAATTTATACCACTGGAAAGCCTGTTTATTCCCCTTTTAATGGTGCCCCGTTTGTAAGGAACATACTGTACATTTATGGGATGAGCAGCACAGCTGAGTATCTGGATTGTGCCCATGAAAAATCTGGCAAATATTCCTGGCCAAGGCCACACAGCTTATTGTGCTGTTGTTGCTATTGACTCTTGTTTTGAGCTTCCACTCTAACAGACCCCCAGGGGTACCTGGTTACTGTACTGTTCTATTAGTAAAGTATAGTTACTGTACTAATACTATTCTATTTGCTGGCTACCCCCCACCAGGAAGGAGATCTCTGGTTGCCAAACAAGGAACGTAAACACACTGGACATTCCAATATGCCTTACAAGATACAAGAAATCACCAATCCCATACATCTACAGACTCTTACTAAATGATATGGATTTTAGATTTGTGTTTTAGGTTATTAGATTTTTAGATGGGCAATTGGATTTTGTTAGATTTGAAGTTTTATATTGTAATCAGCCAAAACAATTCAATGTTTTTAACCTGTCTTTTTAAACCTGTGATCATGCTGAAATCTGAATATACAAACATACATTCCTATACTGTACTGCACAAGACAATACTATATATACTACTACACTATATTGTAGTGTAGTGTACTGTACTATGCTGTGCTGTGCTGTACTGCACTATGCTATGATGCTATACTGAACTGTACAGTTTTATTTGGCTGTGTCACTGTGGTGTTATGTACTGATGTTTGCCAGACAGTTGAAACGAGAGAGATGCCGCAATTTGGGGTGAGTCAGACAGGGACTCCCCTTTTTATCATTGGAAACAATGAGCATAATATTGTCAGGGTTAGAGAGCTTAATGTCCTATAGCTACCCCACACACACATGAAACGCCACTGAACGCCGTCTCTCACAGTTAACTTCAGAAGGTCATGATATCACTGGAATGAAGTCAGAGTCAAGTTTATGGGGCAAACATCTCTTCCACACCAGTGATTTGCAACCTTCTTAATATACATTAGACCACAAACCCTCTAAATCTCTGAGACACCAATCTACACCGTAAAATCCTCAGTGTTTATTTAACTCTGAGAGTGCACAAATGGAACCAAATGGACCTGTTTTAGGGTCCATTTGGTTCCATTTGTTTGGTCAAGTTGTCTTTATTAGTTTAGTACTTTTTCAATGCTGAATGAAACATTAGTTGGAAAAAGATAAGCACATGCATCTCTTGTAAACTCTAGATAAAGCCTTTAGGCCTACATTTAACCAGTCAATTGGTCAGTTATAGTCTGATGTAAGCCAACAAATTGGATGTGTTTTATATTATGAGAAACAATGTCCTCACCCCTATCTTTCTTCCTCATTATCATGTAAAATGTATTTTTTTAGCACATGAACATGTTTGGGGGAGACTGGTAGTTACTCAAGTCATTTAAGCCTGGTAGTTTCATTCAACACGTTGTGAGCTTGTAGATCTGCTATTCTCAAATAGCCGAAGTATAAAATAGGGCTTAAGTGGTTAATGTCTGTTTTGTTATAATAAACTGAATCTGCAAATGAAATCATAACTTAAGTTTACAAATAATTGTAGTGGAGTGAAAAGTACAATCTTTGCCTTTGAGATGTAGTGGAGTAGAAGTGTAAAGTATGGAAAATTAAAGTACCTCAAAATTGTACAGTACTTGAATAACTGTACTTAGCTACTTTCCACCACTGGACTGCAAGTCATAGCCCATTTTTGTCTGGCTCATAAAAATGGAGATCTGTATTACGTGTGCTGTTGCTATGCAACTGTCTGAGTTGTTTAGGAGTAATGTTGAATAAGAGTTGCATCATTATTATAGCAAAAATAAGCTTGAGCTAAAATGGAAAAGTTTGGCACCTGATTTTAGACATCTGTCCTATCAGTAATCAAACCGAATATTTTATTTAATTATGTTACTTTTATATACAGTATTTCTTTATAAATATATAATATAAATATGAAAAAGGTAGAGGTGGTGGAGGTACTAAGCCGGCCTACTGGCAGTATGCACAACAAATTTCACTGATCGGTCCAGCGATCACACACACACACGCGTGCGCGCACGCACGCACGCATGCACGCACGCATTTGAACCCTGGTCTCCCATGTGAGTGACCAAACATCTACATCTATCTTTCAAGAAGGCATCCCTGCTGGCACATGGCCAGGGGAGATATTTTGCTCATGAGCATCAGGCAGTACTACTTGTCAACCAGTAGGTACATGTTTCAAAGGAAGAGTAGGAAGACCACCTCTAACCACAGCAGATGAGCTAGTTATGTTGTATTACTGTACGTCCATACAGATTGGTTAAAATAACATTTTATTCATTAAAATAAGTTCCATTTTGCAGCTTTAAATGAAGCAAAAGCATGTTAAACTAGAAAAAGTGCTCCTCGGAGCACAGGTCTCCGCCAGGTCAGGTCAGGTAGGTTATTGTGGGCCAGCAATGTTCAGCAATGCCAATCAGGATGGAATATAAAAAATCGGACGGAACCATCTTGATCACTTGTCTATAGAGATAATGTGTACTGATTTGCATGATGTTTGGACAAAACGTGTAGGAGTAATATAAAAAAGAAAAATCGGCCTCCTGGTGGCGCTATAATAGGGCAATGTTAAAAGAGTGACGTTTGTTCTTCAACGTAGTGCGAATGTGCGTGCAAAGTTCCACCGCAATCGGACGCTGCGTTCATGATTTGCGGCATTTTGTTCAAAACGGGCCACTCCTGCAAACTTTATATGTCAATGTTAGCCAATCAGGATGGAATATGAAAAATCAAACAGATCCATCTTGATCACATGACTATAGAGATCATGTGTACCGATTTGCGTGAAATTTGGATAAAATATGAAAGCTTAATCTCAAAATATGTGTTTTACATAAGTCGGCCTCCTGGTGGCGCTATAAAAGGCTAATGTGAAAAATGCAGGGCAGATGTTTTTCCTTGGCCTCTAGGGAGTATGCGTGCAAAGTTTCACGCAGATCGGTGCAGTTACAGTTACAAACGCAAATTGGCCTTTTATAGCGCCACCATGAGGCTGATTTGAAAATGTTCACTTGAAAAGTGGCATTTCTTCCTCGGCATAGTGGGAATGTGCGTGTGAAATTTCACGGAAATCGCAAGCTGCGTTCATGATTTGAGGCATTTAGTTCAAAATGGACCAATCCTGCAAACTTTGGAAGCCAACCTTAGCCAATCAGGAGGGAATATGGAAAATCAGACAGATCCGTGTTGATCACATGAATATAGAGATACTGTGTACCGATTTGCGTGATGTTTGGATAAAATCTGTAGGAGTAATATAAAAAAATGGGTTTTGCACAAATCGGCCTCCTGGTGGCGCTATAACAGGGCCATGTAAACAAATTGGGGCAGAGGTTCTGAATTGGCATCCAGGGAGTGTGTGTGCACAGTTTCGCAGCGACCGGGCCAACGGTGCCGGATATTAGCTGTTCACAGACAGATGGACACACGGACACACGGACGGACGGACGGACGGGGTGGAAAACATACTCTCTCGCCATGCCTTTCGGCCTGGCGGAGACAATACATTTGTATTGGAAATTAGTAGCTTATATAATATGCCCCAGACAAGACCCGGCCACAACAACTCTGCCAATCAGGCTCAGCTCTATTGGCACGGTAGGTTGTGCATCGGTTTGCTGAGTGGGAGACTGGGATTCGATCCCAGCGTGGGTCTAAATTACTACATATAGGTAAGCATTTGTTAGCAGGGATGATGCAAACCAAGCAGTGAAGAATGAAAACAAGTTGAACAACTCCTCTCTGCATTGGAAGCCATGAGTTAAGAGAATGACATGGAAAGCCTTGAATGCTATACTGACAGTGTCTATCAGAGATCAGTTGTTGTCAGGTGGGCAGGCTTTACATTCCCAAATATATTCCCAAGAAACATGCTTTGAACTCTCTTTCTCTCTGGAAATGAACTGATCTGCGCAAGCAAACAAAAACTGGTCCCTGAACCAATCAGGTGTCTGCTTCAAATATTTTATTGAGTAAAAGTACAAAAGTATTGGCATAAATATATAGGCCTACTTACAGGACAAAAAGTACAAATACATATTTTTTAATGTGTCACACATTTTGGGAAATAGCTGATCTACAAGATCACAACGCGCCACCATGCGATGCGTTGTGAGCTTGAGATTGTATTTAGGAATTAATTCAGTCATTAACTTGTTTTGTTGAAGTATATGACATGCCAAGGCTTGCAAAGTATTATTGCTGGTTACCATTTCTCTGAAGACTTAATCAATTACACGTTATGCACACTGCTGCCATCCATGCATCAGAGATTATTTGCCAGTTAGTTTACCCCAGACTTCATATTAGGGTCCCCCGGAACAAATCAATTTACAAAGTAAACAATTGACTTGCGAATCAGGTGGCACCTATGTGTGTGGGTCACATGGGTCCTGTAAGATGGACCGATCCGGTTATGGAACACCCTCTGTCTGTCTGTCTGTCTGTCTGTCTGTCTGTGCATATATGGAGATTTCTGTATCTGTCTGTCTGTGTCTTTTTTATGCCCATATATGGAGTTCCGTGTCAGGCATGTCCAAATATGGATGGAGTCTAGGCCAGTCTATGACATCATGTTGATGACATCAGCGTACTCCTTATCAGCGTACTCCTTATAATACTTCATGAACTCCATATTTGGGCACACCTGACATTAAACTCCATATTTGGGCATGACTGACACATCATGACAGATCATCATGACTGACACATCATGATGACAAGATCAAACACTGCCTCACGATATTTAAGCCAGCACATGCTCGATGCAGTCGCCAGAGCGTCCCCGTTTCTGATCGAACAACACCGCCAGCAAGTCAATCCAAGTCCAAATTAATTGTCAAAATGGCAACAGCTATGGAAGTTGATAAACCAACTGGCAAGTTAAGCAACAAGAAAAATATCGAAGTAAAGAAATGGAATGCTGTGGCAATGTGGTCCTGGGACATTGTCGTGGACAACTGTGCTATCTGCCGCAATCAGATCATGGATTTATGCATCGAGTGCCAGGCCAGCCAAGGAGCCGAGGAGTGCAAAATTGCCTGGGGTGTGTGCAACCACGCTTACCACTTCCACTGTATTTCACGCTGGTTAAAGACCAGGCAGGTGTGCCCTCTAGACAATACGGAATGGGAGTATCAGAAGTATGGAGTCTAACTTTCAGATCAACTCAAAAGAGAAAATGTTTGTCTCCCCGGGACCCAAACGCACAAAAATAGATGAATTAATCACTTGCCCTATTTCAAAGAAATTGTTGAAAATAGTCGATGTCTAGCTCACAACGCAATGGTGATGTGGTGTGAGCTTGTAGATCTGCTATTTTCACTATTTTTGAAAGATTTTGGTCAATTGTTTTCCTCATTCTTTGTGAAAAAAATATGAATGTGGGAAAGGTCAAAACAAAAAACAGAAAAACAAAACAAAAACAAAATACAGGATTACTCTTGTGTCACCTCGACCGATAAAAACTGGTTCACAGCCCATGTTTGGAATCACTGAGAACAATATTCAGATTCTAACTGAAAAGTCTGGACGAAGATAACAAAGCTTTTCTAAACGAACATGACTCAAGTGGCAAGTTGAAATGAACTGCTAGAGTGCTGCATGGAAGGAATGCCTGGATATAGGAGCTGACTTGCTGTTGTGAACAAACTATAGGATATAATGCATGCCCCACCCGGTTATGGAACACCCATTGCACCCGTTGTACCTGTCTGTCTGTCTGTCTGTCTGTCTGTCTGTCTGTCTGTGTCCTTTTTATGCCCATATATAGAGATTTCTGTATCTGTCTGTCTGTGTCTTTTTTATGCCCATATATGGAGTTCCGTGTCAGGCATGTCCAAATATGGATGGAGTCTAGGCCAGTCTATGACATCATGTTGATGACATCAGCATACTCCTTATCAGCGTACTCCTTATAATACTTCATGAACTCCATATTTGGGCACACCTGACATTAAACTCCATATTTGGGCATGACTGACACATCATGACAGATCATCATGACTGACACATCATGATGACAAGATCAAACACTGCCTCACACGATATTTAAGCCAGCACATGCTCGATGCAATCGCCAAAGCGTCCCTGTTTCTGATCGAACAACACCGCCAGCAAGTCAATACAAGTCCAAATTAATTGTCAAAATGGCAACAGCTATGGAAGTTGATAAACCAACTGGCAAGTTAAGCAACAAGAAAAATATCGAAGTAAAGAAATGGAATGCTGTGGCAATGTGGTCCTGGGACATTGTCGTGGACAACTGTGCTATCTGCCGCAATCAGATCATGGATTTATGCATCGAGTGCCAGGCCAGCCAAGGAGCCGAGGAGTGCAAAATTGCCTGGGGTGTGTGCAACCACGCTTACCACTTCCACTGTATTTCACGCTGGTTAAAGACCAGGCAGGTGTGCCCTCTAGACAATACGGAATGGGAGTATCAGAAGTATGGAGTCTAACTTTCAGATCAACTCAAAAGAGAAAATGTTTGTCTCCCCGGGACCCAAACGCACAAAAATAGATGAATTAATCACTTGCCCTATTTCAAAGAAATTGTTGAAAATAGTCGATGTCTAGCTCACAACGCAATGGTGATGTGGTGTGAGCTTGTAGATCTGCTATTTTCACTATTTTTGAAAGATTTTGGTCAATTGTTTTCCTCATTCTTTGTGAAAAAAATATGAATGTGGGAAAGGTCAAAACAAAAAACAGAAAAACAAAACAAAAACAAAATACAGGATTACTCTTGTGTCACCTCGACCGATAAAAACTGGTTCACAGCCCATGTTTGGAATCACTGAGAACAATATTCAGATTCTAACTGAAAAGTCTGGACGAAGATAACAAAGCTTTTCTAAACGAACATGACTCAAGTGGCAAGTTGAAATGAACTGCTAGAGTGCTGCATGGAAGGAATGCCTGGATATAGGAGCTGACTTGCTGTTGTGAACAAACTATAGGATATAATGCATGCCCCACCCGGTTATGGAACACCCATTGCACCCGTTGTACCTGTCTGTCTGTCTGTCTGTCTGTCTGTCTGTCTGTCTGTGTCCTTTCTATGCCCATATATAGAGATTTCTGTATCTGTCTGTCTGTGTCTTTTTTATGCCCATATATGGAGTTCCGTGTCAGGCATGTCCAAATATGGATGGAGTCTAGGCCAGTCTATGACATCATGTTGATGACATCAGCGTACTCCTTATCAGCGTACTCCTTATAATACTTCATGAACTCCATATTTGGGCACACCTGACATTAAACTCCATATTTGGGCATGACTGACACATCATGACAGATCATCATGACTGACACATCATGATGACAAGATCAAACACTGCCTCACACGATATTTAAGCCAGCACATGCTCGATGCAATCGCCAAAGCGTCCCTGTTTCTGATCGAACAACACCGCCAGCAAGTCAATACAAGTCCAAATTAATTGTCAAAATGGCAACAGCTATGGAAGTTGATAAACCAACTGGCAAGTTAAGCAACAAGAAAAATATCGAAGTAAAGAAATGGAATGCTGTGGCAATGTGGTCCTGGGACATTGTCGTGGACAACTGTGCTATCTGCCGCAATCAGATCATGGATTTATGCATCGAGTGCCAGGCCAGCCAAGGAGCCGAGGAGTGCAAAATTGCCTGGGGTGTGTGCAACCACGCTTACCACTTCCACTGTATTTCACGCTGGTTAAAGACCAGGCAGGTGTGCCCTCTAGACAATACGGAATGGGAGTATCAGAAGTATGGAGTCTAACTTTCAGATCAACTCAAAAGAGAAAATGTTTGTCTCCCCGGGACCCAAACGCACACAATAGATGAATTAATCACTTGCCCTATTTCAAAGAAATTGTTGAAAATAGTCGATGTCTAGCTCACAACGCAATGGTGATGTGGTGTGAGCTTGTAGATCTGCTATTTTCACTATTTTTGAAAGATTTTGGTCAATTGTTTTCCTCATTCTTTGTGAAAAAAATATGAATGTGGGAAAGGTCAAAACAAAAAACATAAAAACAAAACAAAAACAAAATACAGGATTACTCTTGTGTCACCTCGACCGATAAAAACTGGTTCACAGCCCATGTTTGGAATCACTGAGAACAATATTCAGATTCTAACTGAAAAGTCTGGACGAAGATAACAAAGCTTTTCTAAACGAACATGACTCAAGTGGCAAGTTGAAATGAACTGCTAGAGTGCTGCATGGAAGGAATGCCTGGATATAGGAGCTGACTTGCTGTTGTGAACAAACTATAGGATATAATGCATGCCCCACCCGGTTATGGAACACCCATTGCACCCGTTGTACCTGTCTGTCTGTCTGTCTGTCTGTCTGTCTGTCTGTCTGTCTGTGTCCTTTTTATGCCCATATATAGAGATTTCTGTATCTGTCTGTCTGTGTCTTTTTTATGCCCATATATGGAGTTCCGTGTCAGGCATGTCCAAATATGGATGGAGTCTAGGCCAGTCTATGACATCATGTTGATGACATCAGCGTACTCCTTATCAGCGTACTCCTTATAATACTTCATGAACTCCATATTTGGGCACACCTGACATTAAACTCCATATTTGGGCATGACTGACACATCATGACAGATCATCATGACTGACACATCATGATGACAAGATCAAACACTGCCTCACACGATATTTAAGCCAGCACATGCTCGATGCAATCGCCAAAGCGTCCCTGTTTCTGATCGAACAACACCGCCAGCAAGTCAATACAAGTCCAAATTAATTGTCAAAATGGCAACAGCTATGGAAGTTGATAAACCAACTGGCAAGTTAAGCAACAAGAAAAATATCGAAGTAAAGAAATGGAATGCTGTGGCAATGTGGTCCTGGGACATTGTCGTGGACAACTGTGCTATCTGCCGCAATCAGATCATGGATTTATGCATCGAGTGCCAGGCCAGCCAAGGAGCCGAGGAGTGCAAAATTGCCTGGGGTGTGTGCAACCACGCTTACCACTTCCACTGTATTTCACGCTGGTTAAAGACCAGGCAGGTGTGCCCTCTAGACAATACGGAATGGGAGTATCAGAAGTATGGAGTCTAACTTTCAGATCAACTCAAAAGAGAAAATGTTTGTCTCCCCGGGACCCAAACGCACACAATAGATGAATTAATCACTTGCCCTATTTCAAAGAAATTGTTGAAAATAGTCGATGTCTAGCTCACAACGCAATGGTGATGTGGTGTGAGCTTGTAGATCTGCTATTTTCACTATTTTTGAAAGATTTTGGTCAATTGTTTTCCTCATTCTTTGTGAAAAAAATATGAATGTGGGAAAGGTCAAAACAAAAAACATAAAAACAAAACAAAAACAAAATACAGGATTACTCTTGTGTCACCTCGACCGATAAAAACTGGTTCACAGCCCATGTTTGGAATCACTGAGAACAATATTCCGAACATGACTCAAGTGGCAAGTTAATAAGAGCAAACTGCAGAACAGTGGCTATGAAATGAACTGCTAGAGTGCTGCATGGAAGGAATGCCTGGATATAGGAGCTGACTTGCTGTTGTGAACAAACTATAGGAAGATCGGAAGTTCCTCAGTCACCTGACTGCAGATTCTAGCAGCGTGTATTGCCCTGGAGGACATGGTGAAGGATGACCTAACTTCTTTAATGGCTTATTACTGATGATAAACTGCACCCCAAACCAACAACGTTACTAGCTTCCCAAAGGAACCCAAGAAAAAAAAAAAGCCAACTTGGGACAAATCCGAAACCGATCCCATAAAGTACTGTGTTGGACTCTGCAAGGAAAACTGATGAAAAGAAAATCCAGGCAAATCCACTGCAGGGCCTGGGTGACATTTCCTGTGTGAACCACCTGTGATTTTTTTTTCAAAAAAAAAGGAAAACCTTGACAAAATCTCCAGTGACCGTGATAGCTTCGTCCAGTCGAGCTGCTATAAGATTGTAAACTCAATGTGCACTCATCTCCAAATATGGAGTTCCACACGGTTCCATATTTGGTCTGGCATATTTGGTCTGCCTCAGAGCCTGATGACCAAAAGCCTAATATCTCTCCTGGCCAAAGGGGAATTCCCTTAGGCTGGTGATTAAGATGTTAGCTTTCCTTGCACTAGACACAGGTTTGATTCCCGGGCATTGCACATAGCTCAGTGGTTCTCAAAGTGGGGTCTGGAATGTCAAATGATTTGATAGTTAGGAGCCAAATGGACCCTTACAAGTCTGTAACTCTGGCAGAGTACAAATGGAACCACTGAGTGCACCTTCTGTTGTATCCTTTCCTTCTCTTGCATCTTTTCCTTGTGTTTTAGTCTATCTCGCCATTGTCGCCAAGGAAATTATCCAAGCAGGGAGGAACTGAGAACAGTTCGACTAATCAACTTCAAACTTGCCGTGTTTAATGGATACTGCAGAACCGAAGGGGCATGCATTCCAACGGGCATCACACTTGCATTTATTTAAAACAATTGCTAGTTAAAACAATGACGTAAAAAGAAAGAAAAAAAGGTTTCTAAGCATATTTCTGAAAACTATCCTGAGGATGTTTATATCAAGGAGTCAATATTCAATGTTCTGTGTGTCTGTCTGTTTTCCACACTGTTCCAGATTGGCCTCAAAGTACTCAATATCAGTAACAAATACTGACCCTAACCCAATTTTGTAGTCCAACGGTTCCCAAACTCGGGGTCAGGACCCCCAGGGGGGTCTAAAGTTACAATTTAATTACTTTTAAGACATTTTTTATTCCAAATTGTCAAATATTACGTAAGAAAGAGTTGTTTTTTTTTATTGCCGTTTTACAAGCTCACAGCACGTCTATTTTCACAATATTTATCTGTAGAACCGAGTCAAACTAAATGTAATGCCTATAATTCCGAGTGCTTGTCAAGGCACATTTGCCTTTTATAGCGCCACCAGTAGGCCGACATATGTAAAACACATGGCTAAGATTGACACATTGCCCCCGGTGCGACTGTCGACCTGGACGGACTGTTCTCTTCAAAGTTTTTTTCAACTTCCCCTCACGGCTCACGGTACTTGTCCGCTATCGGTCTCATGCCGGTATTTAGCCTTAGATGGAGTTTACCACCAGCTTTGGGCTGCATTCGCAAACAACCCGACTCCGAAAATGCCTCAAATCGTGAACGCAGCGTCCGATAGCGGTGAAACTTTGCAAGCACAATCGCACTACGTTGAGGAACAAATGGCAACCTTTTGACATTGTCCTGTTATGCGCCACCAGGGGGACGATTTTTGCAAAATATTTTTTTTTATATTACTCCTACAGATTTTGTCCAAACATTACGCAAATTGGCATACATTATCTCTATGGTCATATGATCAAGATGGATCTGTCCGATTCTTCATATTCCATCAACATTGCTTGCCCACAATAACCTACCTGACCTGGCGGAGACCTGTGCTCCGAGGCGCACTTTTTCTAGTCAGACATTTAATCACTTAAAAGGCTCAATACTTAGTCAATTTGACCTTTAGCTCAGCACATGGTCTGCTCTTTTTCCCCTCTAGTCTACACCAAACCTCTTTGACGAAAATAGCTGATCTACGAACTCACAACACATGGTAGCGCAACACGTTGTGAGCTTGTAGATTGACTATCTTCTGCTAATGTTCCTACCAGAATAGGGATGCTACGGTTCACGTAGTTAACGTAAATTAATAAATAAATAAAAACTATCACACCAAGACATGAGGTAACTCTGAGGACCCCAGGCCCTGGGGCCCAGGGGTCTCAGCCCCTGTTGATGACATATAGTGTTTGATCAGAAACAAAATACATTCTGATTTTAGTATACCAATTATATCTAATCCAAAAGAGCTCATAGGCCTACAGGAAACAGGGCAAACAAGTGAAATTGTAAGTAAGTGATCAAACAAATGTCGTATATGGTCCATTGATCAGACAAGAACAACACTATTCCATAACTATTCCCTGAGTGCAAGAATATAACAAGAATCCAGTTTGAAAGTGGGTTTGTCCATAGAAATGTATTTATTTCCATAGACATGACATCTGCGTTGCCAATCCACAGAGTGTACTTGAATCACAGAGATATTGTACTTTATACTGAAACCTTTGACATATTAGCTCCCCCTCCCAGGTCCATTTCTAACCATTTACAAAGCCGTTTTCTAGGAACAAAAGACTTATTGGGCCAGCCTTCTCAATCGGCACAAGGAATTAGCATCTCACTTGGTTTAAACATGTGACAATTTACTTTAACCCTTATCTATAAAACTATACTTTTACACAAGCTCATATTATGAAATCTGTTTAACATCTTATTATCTTCAAAATAAGTCCACACACATTATACATTCATAATTGCAAACAGCAGTTAGAAATACAATGAGTCAACAAAGACAACAGTTACTTTAAGACTGAATATTTTCCTTAACTGACGTTTCTCTTTGTTAACGCCAAATTTCTAAAAGACTCAGCTGCCTCCATTGCTCCAATCATTACTCACATAATAAACCTCTCCATCATACAGGGACGGGTCCCTAGCGACTTCAAAAAAGCAAGGGTGACCCCTCTGTATAAATAAGGAAACCAATTAGACCCTAGCAACTACCGCCCTATTTCTATTCTTAGCTCCATCTCGAAAGTCATGGAAAAAATAGTCTATGAACAGGTCGATAAGTATCTTGCAGAGAAAAATCTAATTTACAAATTCCAATCTGGTTTCAAACAAACCACTCCACTGACACATGCCTTCTCTATTTGAACGACTCTATCAAACAAGATGTCGACAATGGCAAATATTGCGGCATGGTCATGCTGGACCTCCAGAAGGCCTTTGACACCGTTAATTACCCAATTATGATCGATAAGCTCAAAGCAATAGGTTTTGATGATACGTCGGTGAGCTGGATGAGATCCTACCTGGAAGGGGTGGTGGAAGTAAACGGCACCCAGTCCCCTCCCCTCCCAGTGACTTGTGGTGTTCCGCAAGGAAGTATACTAGGACCTTTACTGTTCCTGATATATGTGAACGATATGTCTTCAGCTTGCGACTGCAAACTGTTCCTGTTCGCAGATGACTCGGCTCTGCTGGTCTCGGACAGGAACAGGCTGCAGGTTGAGAAAACTCTCAGCTCTGAACTCAACAAGATCTGCATCTGGCTCTCTGACAACAAACTATCATTACACTTGGGACTGTATCCATCCTCTTTGGGTCCAGTCCTAACCTTAGCAAGGCTGAGAGCTTCACGATCAAAGTGGGTGATGATGTTATCACAAGAAAGGATGAAATTACCTACCTGGGTTCCATCTTGGAGGCAAACCTCTCCGGAAACAAAAACGCAGAAAGAGCGATCAAAAAGGTTAACCAAAAAACACACTATTTGTATAGGATTGATCGTCTAGTCAGTAAGAATACTCTGAAGATTCTTGCAGGGGCCCTCGGTTATTATGATTATGCATGTACTTCATGGTATCACAACACCTCCAAGGCCTTAAAAACAAGGCTCCAAACATCCCAAAAGAAACTAGTAAGGCTACTTCTTGGCCTCAACTACAAAACCCATCTAACCCCTGCTCATTTTCTAGGATTGGATGGCTTTAGGGTTGAGGACAGAGTACAGCAACTTGCTATGGGCCTGGTCTTCAAGATACACCACAACATTGGGATCCCCCTGTATTTGTCTAAATACTTCCTAAATGTTAATGAAGTCCACGATCATAACACCAGAGGCAGCTCCACAAATCATGTGCAACCCAGATTTGGCTCAACAAAGGGAATGAACTCTTTCTCATACTATTCATCAATGCCCTACCGAAAGGAGTAAAGGAGTGTAAAACCCTACTCACCTTCAAAACTGCCCTAAAGATACACCTTCAGGAGGCTGCAATTCGAAAATGGCCCCTGTCTAAGTCTTAACCTACCCCCCTACCCCCCCCCCCCCTTTCTTTTTCTTCTTTTGTATATTTTTTTCACTTTTCATACCAGTAACCTGTTAGCTGATTGTATGACTTTCTGTATAGTAGTGTGTATATCTGTCTGTCTCTTATATGTCATCATGATTTGTGTGCATGGGGATCTCATCTTAAACAAGCTTAGTGCTTAATGAGACTCCCAGTTTAGTAGACCTTGTATTGTGAATTTGTACTTCCATGTACTGATGTTCTCATGTCTTACTAAATAAAGTACATCAATCAATCAAACCATACAAGTCATAGTTATCCAGACTTTAATCATTTTAACTACACACTGCAGACCTAAGACTGAAGAATAATCAAAGTGTATATATTTTACTGTTTACTCAGTCATCTTGACCTGGCTTCTAACCATTCACTACACATTTCCTGTCTGTGGCTGATGCCCAGATTATTCTGATTAGTTCAAATGAAAACAAAAGACTTGCCCTGATGATTAAGACAAAACAGAGGGTGTCGATGCCTCTGAACCAAGGAACAAAAGGTTTATCAGAACGACTGTTGTGCCTCTCACCTCGTATACCTGGACTCTCTAGTGTAGTACAATGGCCAGGAACTCTGAACTGATTGCATTACAGCTGAGCCCACACAAACAATCATGGAAATACCATGTTCTCATGTTTGCAACGATACTTTTAGTCCTGGATATACCATACAAACAACAACAAAAAAGAGCAGACACACTTTGATATATGTATATATATATATATATATATATATATATATACATAGACACACACACACAAGTATGTCATTTTTTTCCCTGGGGGGGGGGGGGGGTATAGAGGTAGGGGGGGGGGGGTCAGTGAAGGCTCGTGACGTCACCAGTAACTACCAGCAGCCAGTTGTTTTGGAAGAAGGAGAAGAAGAAAAGAGGGTTCAAGCGGAAGAAACAACCATTTATTTTAGGATTTATAATCGCTTTTATCATCAAGTGTTTCCACCCCTTCTTTTTAACATTTTGAATCATGTCGACCCCGGCTAGAAGACGACTTATGCGAGATTTTAAACGGTATGTAATGGCAATCTTTCCTGTCTTGTTGTGTTTGGCTCTCAGTGAAGCTGTCGTTAGCATCAGTGTTGCCAGGTTCTGTGAGAGACGTAAGCAATCAGGTCTATGAAAACAAGCCCAAAAGAAGAGACCTTTATTAACCCTACATCGGCTAGTTGAAAATAGCAGATCTACAAGCTTGCAGATCTGCTATATGAAATATATATTTTTAAATCTACACAAATCTCTGGCACAAAATATTTTCAGAAGGGGGGGGGGTGGGGGGGTCTGCGGACAAATACATTCATTTTGGGGGTCCGTGACATGAAACACCACTGGTTTACACAACATTAGGAAACAAGCCCAATTAAGCAACTACACTTTAGAAACAAGCCCAAAAAAACACGCAACTTAAACCAATATTTACAAGCAACTTTACAGAAAAACAAGTCGCTTACAATAAGCGGACATGGCAACACTGGTTAGCACGTTAGCTTTAGCCTCTCTGGTGCAGGAGGGGAACCGACTAAGTGCTGGAGTGTCAAACTAAACACAAACATGGACATGTTTTATTTTCTGATATCATTGTGGCTGAAGACGTAAAGCATGTGTGTGTTGTTCAGATAATAATGGCGTGCTGTTTTCTATAGTGTCAGTTGAAGTACAACATGAGGCATTCCTGCAATGTTTTATGTTCCTGGGAATAGTCTGGTCTTTTTCCATCTTTCCTGGTAGACCTGTGTAAACTTTGAATGTTCTTTCTTTGAAACTATAGGAGTCTAAAGTGTTTGCATTTGAAATTTCTGGGGACAATTTATAGACAGTGGTGTAAAGTAACTGAATACATTTACTCAAGTACAACAGTAAAACATTTTAATATTTTTGCTTTACTGGAATACTTTTGCTTTATCTCAGGCAAATATTATACCTTTACTGTACTATCCACTTAATTTACTTTGTAGATTTTGATTATTATTGCAAAACATGCATTAACCACTTCAGCCCCTATATACATTGTGAGTTTTTTTTTTCAAAAGATTTGTACAATACATTTGAAAACTTGTGAAATGGGACATTCTGCATAATGAGTACTTTCTACTTTTGCTACTTTAAGTAGTTTATACCAATACTTTTGTACTTTTACTCAAGTAAATTTTGAATTCCGGACTTTTACTTGTAACAGAGTATTTCTACAATGCAGTATTGATACTTTTACCTAAGTAAAACATGTGAGTACTTTTTTCACCACTGGAGTTGTGTAAACTTTGAAGTGTTTGCATTTGACATTTAGAGAGAGAGAGAGACCCCCCCCCTACCTGTCTGGTGACATTTTAATGTAAAATGAGGGTGTTCTATCAAGTTCTGTTGCTGTAACGGTAAGACAGTTTATTCTATTGTAGTACAATTTATTGGAGTTATCAACATCTCCAAGATTAGGCTGTAATAATATGGTGCATTTATATAGCGCCTTTATACAAAGCACTTTACAATGTGCATGCATAGTGTAGCGGTAGTGGCTCAGAGCCTCAGCCTGATGCCCAAAAGCCTAATATCTCCTCCGTCCAAGGGGGAATTCCCCTTTAGGCTAGTGGATAAGATGATGCCTTTCCACGTGGGAGACCCGGGTTTGAATCCCGGGCGTTACATTTCACACACACACACACACACTCTCTCACACACCGATGGCGGAGGAAAGGAAACCATGCAAGGAAGCCACCAACCGGCTCATCAGGAGCAGTTAGGCGCTCAGTGTCTTGCTCAAAGGACTTTTGTCGCCGTCCTGCGTCCTGAGCCACTGCCGCCCCACTGTGTGTGTGTGTGTTTGAGAGAAAAAGAAAGAAAGAAAGAAAGAAAGAGACTCTATACATCTGTCAACAGAGACTGAGGATGATGCTTACCTAATATGCCACTCAGCGTGCCTAGCAGATAAGGTGACTTGTGTGTAATACTAGACTGCCAGTTTCCAGGTGGTCCGGTCCGTGTGTATGTATTTGTAAAGGAGAAAACAATGGGGCTTTCCCTTCCTTGGCTTGAGATAATGGGGTCAGCCTCTGTGACCAAGCGAAGCCTTGTTCATTTATCACTCAGTTAAAATAGCCCAGCCCCTACTTGTTTGATATTTAAACTGTCATTGTATATCGTGTGTGCCCTGCACATTTACACTAGCCACCTAAAAGGGGCATGGCACCCTAGGTAGGCCTGTCACAATTATTACATACTCGCAATTATTTGAGATAATCGCAATTATTTGAGATAATCGCAATTATTTTGTCATAATCGTTTACATGTTGAAAAACTTTCATACATTTTCATTTTCCATAAATAGCAGAAATAGCAGAACTACAAGCTTTGTGACGTGTTGTAAGCTGGTAGATCAGCTATTTCAGCTATTTTTACATTTTCCTTTTTAAAAGTATTAAATTATTAAATGTGTCAGTAATTTATTTGTATATTTAAGTTATCTGACATATCTGGCCTGTACAATTTGTCATTATGAAGCCTAAAAACCAAACCAAAACTTGAAATTGTATTCATAATATGAATAAAATGTATGATAACTCATATAATGTTCAATGTCAGAAACACAATTGAATCGCAATTATTTGTGACAAATCATCATTGTCAACTTAAATTTGTAATCGTGACAGCCCTAAGCCTAGGCTGATTTTGTAGTTAGTTTTCCAGCTCAGGTTAAAAACTACAGCCGATTTTAAAAACATGGCACGCTAGTGAAACAACGCAGCTGCGGCTAATAAAGTGTTTAGGTGGATTTAGGTGAGCCAATGTGCAAGTATAGACAACAGTAGTCAACAGCAGTATTGTCAAGTGCACAATACTACCCACATCTAAAGCCTTTCTAGTTGTCTTGTTTTACTTATTATACATCAAGTATATACAATGTGGACAAAGTGCGGGCCGTCGACTTCACTTCAGAGGTATTTTCAGCTGTATGAAAGGAAAAGAAAAAAATATATCTTGTACGTGTTTGTACCGGCTTGGCTCATTTTTATTATATTCAGCAAAAGGGCAATTTTCATGTTTAGTCAGCAGCATTCTCCAGGGCATGTCTTTATAGGCGAACATTCGGCAGATTTGGTGTAGAGGGGGAAAAGAAAAAAGGAGTGCGAGGCCAGGATCGTGTCCTGGGGGACCCTGGTCAACTGGATTATATAGAGTTTAACCACTTAAAGTAAACCCTATATGGTTTACTTCTATAGTCTATACTAGTGTATTTTCTGTTTTCTCTCTACATTAAATATCTTCGCTGAAAACAGCCGATCATCAGAGCTCGTTGATCTGCTATTCTCTGCGAAAGTCATCCCCACAACAAGGATGCTGGGGTTTTAAGAGGTGAAGAAGTGGTTAAAGTCTGCAGCTCAATAAACATCACCTCGCTCTTGACCACCTGACTTGTTAATCGTTGTGTTGTCTTTTCAGCCATCCGTGTGGGATTTTGAGCTCTGCTGTAAATTGACCCAGGACTGACTTGTAGTAGTCAGAATAATCTGCTCATTATAGACTAGTATAATCTCCAATTTAGCCCCAGGGATTAACCCATTCAATCCAGAAACGCATCCGTGTCATTTTAAGATTTTTTTTGGCTATTCAAAAATAGCAGATATTCAAGGCAAGCTCATAGCGCGACACCGAGTGCTATGAGCTTGTAGAACTGCTATTTTTGAAAAATCGTGAACATTTGTTCTTATTTTTAAGCAAACATTTTTAACTCAAATCTTTGCTTCTGGGGGGTCCCTGGAGGGGGTCCGCGGCCAAATATATATCATTTTGGGAGTCCTTGACATGAAAAAAGTTTGAGAACCACTGATATTATAGCAACATAAGTTTTTTTCAAAAACTTTTTAGGATTTAGAAGACATTTGTAGAATCCCTAAATGCAATGATTTGAGTAAAAAATGTTTCCTTTAAAAAATACATATTCAAAGATTTGCACAAATCTTCTGATCTACAAGCTCATAGCCTATGAGCTTGTATATCTGCTATTTTTGAATAGCCAAAGAAATCTTAAAATGACACGGATGCTTTCCCGGTCTTAATGGGTTAATAATGCATGGAGTGGTAAAATGAGGTATCTGCCTGCGTTTCTAGTGGGCCATGAGTTCGATATCCCTCCACCTACAGAGAGCTACTGTATCAGATTAATGGTAAATGAGGTTAATTGCAGTGGGACTGTCTGAAGCCAAGGGACTTAACAGATGGATCTAAATGGTAAATGGACTCTGCTGCATTTATATAACCTTTATCCTAAGCGCTTTGTATTTCACACACGTTTGTACACCGACGGCGGAGGAAACCATGTAAGGCACCAACCTACTCATCGGGAGCAGTTGGGGGTTAAGTGTCTTACTCAAGGACACTCTGACACTAACCCTGGGGGAGCCGGGGATCGAACCAACGCAGACACTCATCAGCCTACCTTGTTTCATAGCCTTAAAGGAGAATTCCGGACATTTTAAGTGTTATCTTTGATGTGTCGTTACTCACCTACCGACGTAAAAAGTGGCGTTGTTTTTTTCCAGAGATTCCCCTGTCGTCATTTTTTCAACCCCCTCCGTCATAATGGGAGCGCGTGGCTTAGGGAAATTCGTCTATTATAACCGATGCAAAGTAATTTTTTTCTCTACTACTACTCATTGTAGAGTCTCATGATAGTCAAACATGCGCTGAAAGTTCCTGAGAGGCTACCGCTAACGCCGAACGATTTAACACTGGTTGCTTGTTTCTTTCCAGAACCTGGCAACTTGGTGTTGCCAGGTAGAGAAAATTAGGGGTCAGATATCACATAGGGGTTGGATTGTAGGCCTCTTTGGTGATTCATGATGCTGTATGACGTTTTAAAACCTACGTATCATCACTGCAGGGACAGGGAGTGCCAGAAAAGCACTCAACAACATTTGTTTTGCATCCAGGCACATTCAAATATTCTACTCCTGTGCTCAGAAGCAGGCTTGTAACCCATTTTCAACCTCAAGTCTGTCGTTTTATTTGACCTGAGAACTCTTTTTTTAAAAGTAACTCTTTTTGGCTACTGTCTGGTTTGCTGCTAGGTCGGGGTTCAAATCTAGTTCCTCCTTGTTTAGGCAGGTTATGTTGTGTTGCAGTGGTCCCGTTCACAAGCCACAGCACAGCAGAAGCACCGTGCACCTGCATGCATATTTCCCTACTGACTAGAACGCTTTCAGAGCATCACCAGCACGTCTCTCTAAGACTCTGGGCGTGTTGCAGTGCATAATGCATGAGTTTGTTTGTCTCATATCGACACACACTGTATGGTATACTGTGTGCTTGTGGCAGCAGAGCAACAAAAAACAGTTGAGCCTGATATATATACTTAGTCGCACGCCGGTGCCGTGCTCAGTAAAGTTGTGAGCTTGTATATCTGCTATTTACAGCATGCAACACCAGTGTGCAACTAAGTATAAATCAGGCTTTAGCCTGGCTGTACCTGAAGCAAGCTGGGGACATTGCAGAAGGGAGACTGCTCCATGTCAAATGGCCAATGCTAGGAAAGCATCTGATGAAAGATGGAGATATCCTTTGTTTTCAGTGTTTCTAGGATGTTTTTTCAGATCATTAAGCGTGCGCACACACACACACACACACACACACACACACACACACACACACACACACACACACACACACACACACACACACACACACACACACACACACACACACACACACACACACACACACACACACACAGAGTATATTCTCAAATGGTTCGTGTTCATGTGTTTGCCTTTTCCAAGTTGCTGAAATGGCTGACCGAACGTTATAACCATAACTCTAAACAAAACCCTGTTTTCTGTCTCACAGACTTCAAGAAGACCCCCCCACGGGCGTGAGCGGAGCACCATCAGAAAACAACATCATGCTTTGGAACGCTGTTATTTTTGGGTGAGTCATTCTCTAAATCCTACTCCTCCCCTCTGAGTCTCTCTCTATCTTGCAGTGCCAGCGCAATCAGCATGCAGAGAAGTGATTTTTATTTTCTATTTTTTTGGGAGGAACAAACCAGGGTGGGGGAGATCATCCAGCGATGCATTTGTTTTGCTTTTCTGCAAACGCATCAATGCAATGTTCTTTTTTTGTTTTGTGCCAGCATTGTGTTTTATTTATGTATTTATTTAGTATCTGCCCTTATTGGGTGATAGATGGTATTTTTGCCAAATGTGCCCAGAATAAGGACGCTAGGGTTTATGTGGTTATGGAACATTCAGTGTGAAAAATAAGCCCCCCCTCCCCACAGAAAAGTAAATGCAAAGAATGGCTTTACTGTGATCCCTGACATGTGGCATTCAGTAAGTCATTTCTTTAGTATTTGGAGAACATGTAGAACTGTGGTTATCAAAGGGGTCCTTGAGGGGGGTACCCAGCAAAATCAGCGTAACCACTTTTAATCGGCTATTATAAACCTTTTTTGAAAGATTTTAACAACCCAAATCTTGTATGGGGGTCCTTGGCTCAAAATATTTTGTGATGGGGGTCCGTGTCTAAAATCTATTTAGGGGTGGGTCCTTGACATGAAAAAGTTAGAGAACCACTGATGTAGAAAATGCGGGTGGTGGTGGCTAGGCGGGGGTTAAATAAGAGGAGCAGGAGTTAAAGGTACAGTAGATAACGGAGGAGTTCATTCATAAACGGTGACACAGTGCTTGTTGGACTGTGAAGGACTAGCTCGTCACCATGTAGTCGAGTTCCTGCACTAATTGTCAGTCAGGGAATGAAGCGATGCGAGAGTCAAGAACGTCAAGCCTCATGACCCTTTCGTTTTGAAATTGGCCTTTCACATCCTGCACACAGTTTATTACAGACTTGTCATGGTCATGTATGTTTTCCAGTAGGATGCACTTTTGACTGGGAGCCACAGGGGAGGGCCCTGTCTGCCTTTTTTATAGCTCATTCTCTCTCCCTAACTTTGTTTCTCCCTACCCCTCTCTTTCTCTCTTCCTTTGCAGACCTGTGGCGACACCATTTGAAGATGGTAAGTGTGGTGCAGTTTATCATAATTCATAAAGCACACATTCACAGGGTGGGGTCGGGTTATTGAATCAGTCTATTAAGCTACTGAAAACATGGCCGAAGTAGCTCAGAAACATTCAGTATTATCACAGTATCGTTGCTGTCAGGCAGAAACCGCTTATCTCCATATTTTAACTTTTAGTTTTTCGTAAATTAATGCCCTCATACTACAGCATTTAACAAAAGGTATCAAAAGTAGCAGATCCGCAAGTTCGAAACACGGTGGGAGCGACGTGGTTTGAGCTTGTACTACTTTCGCTATTTCATATGAGGTTTCCACCCGACAGAGACAATATAAGTGTGATAGGTATATATCACTGGTTCTCAACATCTGGTCCGGGGACCACCATCGGTCCAAATGAACCCTTACAGGTCTGTAACTCTGAGAATGTACAAATGGCGTTTCTATATTCTCAGAGTTAAAATAACATGTGCACTAATGATTTTAGAGTGTAGGGTTAGGGTTTGAAAAAGGTCGGTATATATTACATCACTGGTATTATACTTACACAATAACATACAGTCTCTCTCCCTTTCTGTGTCCGTCCCAAGTCATTGATGCCATATACCTGCGTGCGTGCGTGCGTGCGTGCGTGCGTGCGTGCGTGCGTGCGTGCGTGCGTGCGTGCGTGCGTGCGTGCGTGCGTGCGTGCGTGCGTGCGTGCGTGCGTGCGTGCGTGCGTGCGTGCGTGCGGATAAACATGCAGATAAACATACTGTACACCCTGCTACTGCCCCTGCGTTTCCTTCTGTTCTTCTGGCACCAGGAATGCTGAATCGGGGTTTTAGTTTTTTTTGCCCTGTCAGATAATCTCCACTCTGGTCTCATTAACCCACGGAGCTCACATTTCAGACTCCTTGAAACGATTAGCTCTTCTATAAGCAGAACAAGTGGCATTTATATAGAAACGTATAATTATTATAATTTTGGTTTCTTTCTGTGTTCTGTCTCTATGTACCACTATCTAAACCTCACATTGTCATCCTCTCCCCCCCCCCCCCTCCCTCTCTATCCCCCTGGATCCTCTTCAGGAACATTTAAGCTTGTGATAGAGTTTTCAGAAGAGTACCCCAACAAGCCTCCCACAGTTCGGTTTGTCTCCAGAATGTTTCACCCAAATGGTAAGCTGAGCTCATCCCTCACAGAAAAGCACCAACAGAAATATCACTGCCATTCTTCCACCCCATGTTTAAAGCCTGACCGTCATTTCACTTTTTTGACGACATTGGTATAAGAAATTGTGCAGCTGATGTGTCAGAATGTTTTGCCTCTTTCAACCTGGCATTCTTATTTTGGGCATAGATGATTTTTTTTTTGTAAACTCACAATATGTAGCGATGCAACACCTTGTAAGCTTGTAGATTGCCTATTTTTGAATTGTGCTTAAGTAAGTAAGTAAGTAGCCTTGGGAATGAACTTTTCCAGAGCCATGTGGCCCATAGGTCAGGAGCCTATCTCCTGTTTCCTTAGCGTGAGGCAGCTTGATGTACAAGTACACCCCCTGGACACGCTAGTAAGTGTCACAGGGACTTAACCGCAATCCAGCTCTTGATGCCGAGTGGCGTTGGGGCATTGGGTAACATTTTATGACTTGGCTGGGGATTGAACTCCCGACATCGTAGTCCCAGGGCGGACACTCTAACCACAAGGCCACTGAGCCTATATTGAAGTTTTGTCTATCACATTTTTGTTTTTTGTTATTTATTTGTTTATAAGTTATTTATTTGTTTACTTATAAGTTATAGAAACTTTAACTTTTTTTTCAAATTGATTAGTAAATATTGCACTTTTTGACAAAATATCGGTCAAAACATCAGTAATCAGTGCTCTAGGACTCGCACCCAAAAATCTGGCATTGGTCGAGCTCTAGTTCCACCAACAATCTAGTTATTTTTTTGTTGGAACAATGCACTTAATTTTATTGTTGTTCACACCGATTTAATTTCTGTATTAATATAACCCATTAAGACGATGCCTAAGAGAAGCTGATTCTCAAATGCCTTCTAAACCAGTAGTTCTCAAACTTTTTTGTGCCAAGGACCCCCAAATTAATATATATTTGGCCACGGAACCCCTATCTGAAAAGGTTTTGTGCCAGGGACCCCCAGAGGAAAAGATTTGTGTAAAAGAAAAAAACACAATTATTCAAACACTTCCAAAATAAGTGACATGCTGTGAGCTTGTAGATCTGCTATTTTTGAATAGCCAACGCTAAAATCTAAAATGACACGGATGCTTTCCCGGTTTTAATGGGATAATGGAGGTTTGACCTGCACCCCTGCTTCTGTATTAAACTATACTGATTACATTCTAGTAGCTGTGAAAGCAGGTGTGCCATCTGCTTAAGAAGTACAACTCATCTGCTGTACTTATTAGAACTTCATAGAGATAACGTGTATCTCATCACATGACTGTATGTGCATACAGCATACTTAGCTCTATCAGTCATGATGACTTATATCTTCCGGGACACGTGTATGGGACCTCTGCAAATGTGTATATTCTCTGTGAATGCTTAATGAACTTCAGAACATGCTGTGCGACACTATCCTGCTTTCATCTTGTTCTCTGGGCTCATGCTTGCTTACAGAGCGGTAATTCAACTGAATGACCAACCATCTCACTAGTGTAATATCTCTCAGCTGTGCAGAGGTCTACTGAATTCACAACACTTTCATCTGTTCAAGATTAGGGCTGACAATTGATCAAAACATCACAAAATCACATGATCAATATCGCAATTTCCAACTTTCAGAGGCTGCAATTAATTTCATACAGCAACATTTTCTTCTAAACTAGGTATTCTAGTGTTTTTAGTAATATTTGGTCCTTGAATCATATACAGCACAATATCAATTTAACCCACTATCCAGAAGTCATATAATATAAAATTACTGCTGACAATTTCCAGTTTTCTTGATATTCCAAGAAGCCATCAGTTTCCATACATTTCAGTATGGTACAGTAAACGGAATTGAAGCTTGACAAGAAAGAAATATTAAATCACAAATTGAATTGTAATCGCAATCTGAAAAATCACAATTACATATTTTTCCACAATCGTTCAACCCTTCTGAAGATTGATTAAAACAAATAAATAGAAATGATCCTTTAGTCTGCCTCCAATACATTATAATGGGAAAAGTAAAAAGGTATCATGTTATTCAGCTGGTCGGTCATTTAATCTAGAGATGGTCCTAGTATTTTGTTTTCTCTGATGTTAACTTTTCTGCATGTTCTTCTCTAGTTTATGCAGATGGCAGTATATGTTTAGACATCCTTCAGAATCGCTGGAGCCCGACGTATGATGTCTCATCCATACTCACCTCCATCCAGGTTGGTTAGGCCTTACACCATTCGGTGTGTTTGTGTGTGCCTTAAATTTGTCAGCTTCCTTAAACACTTGAACCCTAGTGTCCCTATTCTGTGGTGAACAATCGGTGAAAATAGCTCATCTATGAGATCTACGAGTTTGATGATTAATGGTCATTAGATGAAAAATGAAATTGTGTTTTTGGCATTGAATATCGGAACATAAATACAACTTAAATTTCTGTCTGGCTTTTAGGCTTTGTAAACAAAAAGTACTCAGGGCAGATATGCCAAATAACTTTAACATACAAAGAAATGACTGACAACGACCGATACCAATAATCAATACTCTACTATGGCCGAAATAGGCTGAAGCGTTGTGAGCTTGTAGATATGCAATTTCTGCAATTGTTTTTGAAAATGATTGAAAATCTAAGATTTTTTTTCAACAGATACGTTTGAATGGGAACGATTTTGACGATTATGCAAAAATAATTGACAGGCCTAGCACAAGCCATGCCCAGAAGTATTGTCAGCATTTATCTGTTTGTGTACTTGAGGTATAAATCCCACATGTAGCATTTAACGTTTGGTTCTCTTCTCCCCAGTCTCTATTGGACGAGCCAAACCCCAACAGTCCTGCCAACAGCCAGGCAGCACAGCTTTATCAGGAAAACAAGAGGGAGTATGAGAAGAGGGTGTCCGCCATCGTGGAGCAGAGCTGGGTTGACATCTGAACTTATACCTTCATTCATGCTCCGGCGCACGACGGCGTAGCACACGGCAAAAATGGCCGACCTACAAGCTCACAACGCATGGCGGACGCGACGCGGTGCGGGCTTGTAGGTCGGCTATTTTCGACGCGCGACGCCGTCGTGCGACGAAGTGTGACTCGGCGTCACTCTCTTGACAGTGCAGAGGATCTCCTCTCTCTCTCTTTTCTTCCTCTCTATCATCCCAGCAATTCAATCTTCATTTTACCTCGTTGAGAAAAACACATAAGACGACAGAACTCAAGTGCCACCTCGATAAGAAGAATTATAACACAAACGGAAAGAGCCGGTGTGGACTTTTTACTCGCTTGCCAACTCATTTGAAGAAAAAGGAGAGAGGGGGGGAAAAATCAATCTAATATTTGTGTTTCGTGTCCTTAATTTCTTCTTTTTTTTATTGCATGATGTGAAATAAGTTATTGCTAACAGAATTTGTAATATATCTTTTTTTTTTTTTTGCTGGATTGATGCTGTTAGTGTTTAGTTTTACAGAATTAAAAAGAGAAAGTGATTTTGTGACGTCTGAGTGTCACTGAACACAACCGGGCTGTTCTGGAAAGGGTTAGAATATTATTGACTTAACGGGTCCCACGATTTCAAGGTCATCAGAGGTGGAATACACTTGTTTCTCCATGTACACTCCTGACTAGAAGAAGAAGGAAAAAAAACTCCACCAACTTCTCGTTCATTTCAAAAGTACTTTGATCATTTTACAAGAGTTGCTGTGCGTTAACACTGGCAGGTTTCACAGGCCACGGCTATAATGTGACCCAGTGATCTCGCATGACAGTCACACAGTATATATTGGTGCGCTGAACTTTTAGTTAGTGGTTCTCAAACTGTGGGTCGGGGACCCCCAGGTCTCACAAGGCGAGTAGATCGGCTATTTTCACAATATTTATCTGTGGAACACAGAGTCAAACAAAATGGAATGCTTCAACTCCTACAACTCATTCAAGTACTTGTCGGGTGGGGGCTCAAATATGATTATTTTGGGGGGTCCCGGCTTGAAAAGTTTGAGAAGAACTGAGTTAGAGGACATCTACATAAGATTCCTGTGGGGTGGTGCAATTCCATTGAAATCTCAGGACTGGGATGAGACGGGAACAATAAGCTACCGGGGTTGGCAGGGACAAGTGGAATCATGGCAATATTTACTTCTCATTATTTTCTGGTATAATTTAATTTCTTTACTTTTCTCGAATAAGGATGCCAGTGCCACAAGAAAGTGGTTATTTGGTGTGTGAGAATTCATAATCAGATTGTGTTGTGATTTCATACTTACAAATACTGTTTATCATTGTATTTTGGTAAATTGCCTTATAAGCTACATAATTAGTTAAGTAGCTCAAATAAATTGCAGCATGCCAAATGCTTTATCAGTTTTCACCTCCTTGCCACGGTGCTCATAGCATCATGTTTCATGGCGAGTTGTGGGTTGCCTTGTTGCCTCTGACACCTGCCAGTGTGAGTCGTTGTAATCATGGTCATACAATTATATTATATACATTTCCATTCGAGTATTTCAATAAATCGGCACAGCAGCATTGTGGTTGTACCCTCTCCAGGAACGTAGAAACTTAGATGACTGATGAAAGTTACAGACCAAGTTGTGCATTGTACAAATTGGACCCTTGGGAATTGTCAACTTTTCTCTTGAATCCTAGTTTGTTGTGATGCCTACTTCTGTCAAATTAATGTGGCACCCCCAGCGTAAAATGTCTTCACTTTATCCAACCACTGCTAAATACTCCATGGAAATCACTCAAGGCTTCATTTTGAGACAGTATAGCTCATGTTGTGGCTAGTGACTTCATTTCACCTTATTTAAAGAGAAGGGATATGTTATAAAGTTGTGAATTTACTTAGGAGTAAAAAACATGTATACTTGATAACAATATGCTGTATAAACATAATAAACATTTTTTCAGACTTCGAGATTTGTTTTCTTTTACTGGATTGTTGTTCCACTTTGTGGTTTATTCAGCAAACAAGGCATTATTGGAATGTGTAACATAACCCAAATCAGTATTGTTTGCAGTTATGAATTGGAAGGTTGTCGTTTTACAGCCAACAATGTATTCCAGTGGTCTAAATTGCTACTGGCTTTTTATTTCTTTACTTAGATTGACCATAACTTAAGGATCTGAGATATTAAGTAGCACAAAATATGCATCAATTAAAAGGTTTACAAACCCACTGGCTGATGTCTGGTATCATTATACATGTGCTCTTTATCAGTGAGGCACAAATTCAATAATACATACAATATATATTATTGTAGTGGTTCTCAAAGTAACCCTCTGGGTTACTTGAGGGGGTTCCAAGTGGACCTTACCGGTCTGTAATTCTGTAAGGGTACAAATGATGGTGGTCCTCCTTGAAATAAAAAATGTTGAAGAACCACCAAACTGGTATTGTAATTGTCCAGCTCTGACAGTGCGATAAACCGGTCCCGGAAACGGTTCCGGATCTGGTTCTTCCGGATCCCTAACTGGCCAGCACTGTACTCTTGCAAAATACATGTGCATGGTCTTGTTTGTGAGTATTGAATAACTTGTATGCATAATAACAGCACAAAATAACTCAAAACCATTGCCTTTAATGAAGAGTTAACACTATGAAACAAATTTAAAAACAGACACGAGACAGTACCTCCATTATGGTCGAACAAAAGAAAAAAAAAGAATTTACACATCTAAAAACCGTAACACTTTTTCACATTCAACATCACTTATAAAACATAAAAATGTGTGATTAACAGAACTATGGTCCTCGGGTGTTTTCAATCCGTTTCTGCTCGGTCACCGACCCTGTGAAGTAAGAGGAGCATTGATTAGACGTTTCACCATATCCGTGTGAATCATGGAATTATGGTAAATAAGAAAAGTATGGTTTTAACATTTTACCTGTTGTTTCTTCATAATCTCATCTCTGGTTTTGAAGATAGGTGCATCGACCACCACAATACCCTCGGCCATCTCTGTCACTTTCTCCAGCAGCTCAGAGCTGTAACTGCATGAAAACATACGACAAGAAACAATAACATTAAACATAATGCAAATGCTTGGTCTTGTCTGTGAATTGCTATCTCCCCTTGTAGTTCTTCAAGCTGCAATACAGGACTTAATACAATGAAAAAGTAAGTAGTTTGGAGTGGCTTATTGTCTTATATCAGCCGTGAACGTCTATCTATCCCCTTTTCAATACACGGTAGAGTGTAGACCCTTGGAAGATGTATTGCTGATCAACACCCAGTACTTAACGCACGATTTAGTTACCCAAGCTGTGCTACATACACAGAGTTGGTATACGAGTAATGAATAAGTGTTATTTCAACCTATCTGTATGGTTGAGTATGTTAATACAATATATCTGTACAGATGATCTGCAGTGCCACTAGGATGTGGTCTCCCAACTGTTCCATTGAGACGTTCTTTTCAGATAGCTGTGCTTCTCAACACCTTTTCATATCAAGGACCCTAATTTAGTAGAGTTACAGGCCCCCATTCGATGATATTTAGCCTCCAAGACCCAAATATGATTGTTGGATTATGATTTTGTCCATGCCAGATAACAGGCAAACTATGATTACAACAGGCCAAATATGATAACAACTGACTGTAAAATATATTAATGCTGATGTTTAACAGGTCAGGTACCACAGGACTCCCTCAAGTACCCCTGCTCTTCCCTGCCTATGGCGGCAATTCATGTTAATGTTAGTACGACCAGTGGTGTAAAGTAACGGAGTACATTTACTCAAGTAGTCTGTACTTAATTACAATTGAGGTATTTTGACTTTACTGGAGTATTTCCAATTTTCTGTATTTTTACTTCTACTCCACTACATCTCAGAGGTAAATATTGTACTTTTACTCCACTACTATTATTTGAAAACTTTAGTTACAAGTTACTTTGTAGATTTGGATTATTATTACAAAACGTGCATTATAAACCATTTCAGCCCTATTTATATTTTGGCCATTTGAAAATAGACGATCTACAAGCTCACAATGCGTCACGATTTGGACGCATTGTGAGCTTGTACATCTGCTATTAAATCACACCCAGTGATTTTTATACATTTGAAAACTTGTGAAATGGGACATTCTGCATAATGAGTACTTTCTACTTTTGGCACCAAAACGTTTGTACTTTTACTCAAGTACATTTTTAATTCCGGACTATTAGCCTACTTGTAACAGAGTATTTCCACATTGCAGTATTGATACATTTACTTGTGCATGTTTACTAAAACGTGAGTACTTTTCCCACCAATGGTAAACACAGCCTTTTCTTGTAGTTCGGACATTACCTCTCTCCACCGGCAGAGGGAGACAACGGACAACATAATAAGGATCAGTAGCACGACTGTGCTTGCAAAACAAAAAGGATCTACAAGCTTTTGTACTTGTTCGCTTGTCGATCTGTTTTTTCCTCGTCTTTTCTCCACCTCAGCGTTCTTCTTTTTGACTCACCGACAGCCCAGAAACACGTTGTTGGCCCAGACCATGGACAGAGCCAGTAGCTGGTCTACATGCGGGTCTTCATAGTCGTTGATGTTCCTCAGCAGGAACTCCCTCCTGGCGTCCCACTGCTTCTCGCTCTCTGAAACACCCCGGTACTCTTCTACCTGCTCGGCCAGAGCTCTGTTCTGCTGGATGAACTCCTGGATGTCCAAGTCACCCATGTTTGATTGTTTGTTTTTCCTCGTAGACAAAACAAAAAAATCACCGCCGGATGAGCATGGACTAAAAGGAACTAGTAGCAGTGTTGCCAGGCTTTGCGAGAGAAATAAGCAACCAGGTTTATTAAAACAACCCCAAAAGAAGCAACGCCACATGAGCACTTTAAAACTTCGTTGGCTATTTGAAAATAGCCGATCTACGAGCTTGCAGATCTGCTGTTTACATAGAAAGATATTGGAGGAAAAAAATGTACATCGTGGAATATTTTCAAATCCACAAAATCTTGTATGGGGGTCTCTGGCACAAAATATTTTCAGAAGGTTGGGTCTATAAACACATATCAATTTGGGGTTCCTTCAGTCCTTGACATGAATTTGTTGGAGGACCACTGGTTTAAACAACATTAGGAACCAAGCCCAAATAAGCAACTTCACAGAAAAACAAGCCCACATTCGCTTATAATAAGCGGACATGGCAACACTGACTAGTAGTAGAGGAAAACGACTTCCTGTCTGACAACAAAGTGGGACAGGAACCTGACATTTCAGACGCCTGTTTCACCACACTGCCACCCCGTGGTCAATCTGAGGAACTGCTCTTCAGGCCAGAGTCCTAGACATGCAGGTAGGCCTACTACATACATACATACATACATACATACATACATACATACATACATACATACATACATACATACATACATACATACATACATACATACATACATACATACATACATACATACATACATACATACATGCATACATACATACATGCATACATACATAGGCCTACATACATACATACATATATTCTTTGAGACACACATCTCATTATGTATGTATTATGATACATACATACATACATAATACTGCAGTTATAATGTACTAGATTTTCAGGCTATAGATTTTCCTATATTGCGCTGATCAGAGCAATGGTCACGAGTTATGGCTATTTGAAGTGTTAAACACTGCCACAATTTAGGGTTTTAGGTCTCTGACATGGTGTGACTATTCTCATGGCAGACCCCTGAACAGTGTCTGTGCCATGTTTTGTGCAGATTGGAGCATGAGCCTCTGGCCCCCGGAGGCCAATGACGGGGTCCCTGGGGCCATACAGTGTAGCTCAATTAACACATTTAAACATTTATACATCTACAATAATAGATTAATATAGAACATTAATGTGAAATATCAATACCCCAAGGAATATTAGCTATGTAATGAATATCTTATTAGTAGAGTTACTGCCGTTAATAGAGCTGGTATTGTCTTTAATAGAACTGTTAATGTTTTTACCAGTGCTGTTACTGTCTTTAATAGTGTTGGGTTGGTCTGTCACTGTCTTTAATATAACTGTTGGTCTTTAGTAGAGCTGTCATTGTTTTTCTCATTGCTGTTGAAGTTTTGTTGTATTTCAGACAGACAGACAGACAGACGGACAGACGGACAGACAGTTCAGGGTACTTCTCTCTGATAGAAGATATGATTAGTTTCTCTACCACCACCGTTACTGTACAACAACAACAATAACGACAATAATAATGATAAATATTTGTCAATTTATTTTTTGTCATAATAACAATAAATATAGCTGCAAGCAGCAATAATACAGGGCCAGTGAATGCAGAAAGAAAGAAAGAAGCAATGATAAGTAATATGCACAATAAGCCATAGAAACATAGAAGACTGAACTTGAGAGAAAGAAGACCATGCAATTAATAAATGAGCATTTTAAACCCTCACTAACTCTAACCTCAGTAAAACTATGCCTACCCCTAACCTCAAGTAAATACTATGCGTATGCCTACGAATGCCAAATCATGATCACCTCAACACATCGCCGGGGACAGGGATCAAACCAGTGACCTCCGGACTCATAGGCTGCCTTTCTTCTCATTGACTTAGAGATATGATAGACCTGGTAATGTCTGTTGATATATATAAGTCTTTCCATCCCTGATGGACGAAGCCTCTGTTTTGCTCACTACTCTAGATCACTGGATCCCTAACCATCTACCGATAGAGAAATTGTACGTCTCCTCGGAACAGAAACTAGTGAAAGTAGCCGATCTACAAGCTCACAAAACGTTACTATCTGAAAAGTTGTGAGATTGTAGATCGGCTATTTTCACAATGAAGTATGTCATACATTGAAAAGACATACTCTCAAATAAGCATTTCATGTTATCTTTAACAATTGCACATTCATTGATACAGTCATGTTGTTTGCAATGCACTTTAAATGAAGTCTGCATGAAGTGAGCCTTGAACCGGCGACCTTGCGGTTGGCAGGCAGATGCTGTAGAGAGAAGCCATTGGACCGACAGACCTGAATTGGTGAAAAGGGAGCTCACACAGATGATACAGTTTCACGCAAATAGCTGAAAAATCCTGGGTTTAAGTGTTTTTCAAACTGCTCAAAATTGCGGACAATCTAAGGGCGGAGCTTACTGGTCAAAGTGATACATGTGTTCCTCATGAGTCAAGGCACAAGTGAAAGCAAGTTTCACGACTTTCGGCCAAACGAGGCATGGCTTATGCCTGTTTAAAGTTTGCATTTTCAAAAAATTGCTATAGCGCCCCCCTTTGGCCAATTGGAGTACGATTGGTTTCAGTGATATTTGGAGTGACCCTCTACATTTCTGCAAAGTTTCAAAGAAATGTGAGTCTGCATGTATGTGTTAGGGGCAGATGAATAATTTTCATAAAAATGCAATAGTTATCTCCTCCTGGGATTTTTGAGTAATCTGCACGAAACGTTTTACACATGAACTTTGGACTTCTGCCGACAAAACGTTAGTGGCGGATTTTGTGTGTGAAAGTGAAAGAATGAAGCTTTTAAGAGCCAATGACTGTTTTTCATATAATTCAAAATGGTGGGAGATCTAAAGGTCAGAGGTCAAATGTCAGTGTATGAAAGTTGTTCAGCATGAGGAGACGCATATGTGTATCCAAGTTTCGTGGCTGTAGGTCAAACAAGGCATGAGTTGTACCTGTTCAAAGTTGGCATTTTCAATTGAGTGCTATAGCGCCACCCTTTGACGAATGAGTGTTTTCATGACCATCTACCATATGGCCGAGTTTCGTAAAAAGCGTATGCGCGGTTAAGCCAGAACTGCCAAAAACGGCAGAAGAAACAGAATACTGCCAATAACAAAACAGAGCCTTGCTCTGCAGAGCCTGGCCCCGTAATAATACAAATAATTTTATGTAGGTGGAGAACAGAGCTTGTGAATGATTGAGTTCAAAGAAGAACTTATATTATTTAAAAACATGTGCCACTTCTTGCTATTATGCCCCATGCCCTTTAAAAAAAGGTTTATGCTACATACATTATATAAAAAATAAAGAAAATAACTATAAATAAACTGTAAAAAACTATTCAATTAAATGAATTATTTCTTATTTTCTCTGCCATTTTTGTTACATATTGATTGATATGCAGTGAGGATTGCTGGGTAATATTATGTGTTTTTGTCCAATGTCAAGTCTCTACTTGATCATGTGATGAGATCATAGTTTAGGTGCAAAATATGAACATCAAGACTGACAGCCAGGCTGAGAACATCTGCAAGCGGAGCGATAAAAAAAAACTGTTTCATGTTTTAAACAATACACAGTTTCTCTATCTCTCTTTATCTAAGGACAAGAAAGAGCTCTTGTGATCCGTAAGAAAAGAAGGAGTACTACTGTCTGACGGCAGATAAAATATTCTTTTTCACATTTTAATGAACTAAATGTCCTCTAAGTGAAACGTTGAAGGATGTGCCCTGCACAAAATGATTACACAAGCATTTCTATCGGCACCTGTACAATTTGATACACATGCAGTAAACGCTCATCCACACACGCACGCGCACAGCCGCACACGCACACGCACACGCACACGCACACACACACACACACACACACACACACACACACACACACACACACACACACACACACACACACATGCATGCAGTATACAACGACAGACAAGAGAGGCAAAGGGAGACAAGAAAGGGAGTCAGTAATAAGGCAGCATAAAGCTGTAGGAAGTCAGTAATAAGGCAGCATAAGGCAGTAGGGAGTCAGCAATAAGGCAGCAAAATAAACTCATCAAAAGCACCGCTTACTTAGTTCACACTGAGTGTGATTTATCTTATTTTCAGAGAAGAGACAGAGACAATCTGACGTCGGCTTACCTGGTGAGATGAATCCCAAATTGTAGACATTCTGTCCATTCATCCATGATGCTGCAGAACACAAAATGAGCTGCAGTTAAAACTGTTCACCGTTGACCTTCACCGTCCTTACATCTGTCCCAGAGAGATAAAATGATGTCTGTCCCGTCATTGTACAGAAGCAGATAGCTGATCTTTACCTGCAGAACAAATAAAAGCAAACAAGTAAAAAATAACTGCATTTAAGGTTTTTGAACTTATGTGTGCATCAGTAGGCCTAACAAATCAGGCAATAAGAATGCAAATAATTTGTTATAATACTGCATCAGCATCTGCAACCAAATTCTAAATTCCTGTATTACAGGTTTAAGGTCAACCTTACTGGAAACTTGGATTGCAATATTGGCATTGGCCAATTTGACCATGCAATTAATCGACTATCGTATTATTGCCAAAATTCCAATATTGTGCATCCCTAATGAAAAACTATAACTGCCTCATAAAAAACACCTTCAATCATAAATGCAACATCTGGCAATAGGGAGTGCCACAAATGCAGATTTTTCGACTCACAACGGCTTGCATCGGGGCAACCACACAGGGCAACCTCCAAATGGTCTACTTACTGTACTGTTGTTAATGTAATAATATATAAAATATATTTTTTAACCCCCTTTTTCTCCCCAATTTAGTCATTATTCCCCACACACATTTCTGTGTGTTATCAATGCTGTTGTGGTCGATAAACCTTTATTGATCCCCATGGGGGAAATTCCCCCGGTGCTATAGTCACACAGCCGTAAACACAGGATAGATACATGTGAAGTAGAGAGATACTAACTAAGAACTAAGATTAAAACTAAAAATAGGAAATGGTGTTTTAGAATGAGAATGCGTTAGGATGATTGATTTGGGTGTCTATTGTTCACTGTTTTGTGAGGTCCCACAAGTTGGCATTGGAGATGGTGTTGGGCTTTCAAAGTCTGGACCCTCGTATTTCACTTTTCTTCTCAGACAGAGAGTAAAGTTCGAACCTTTTGATTGTTAATGTTAATGGCACGCACGGTGTGTGTACATATATACACACCGTATACATATCAGTATATAAAACATGCGTTGTGTTATGAGTGTGTTGTTATGGAAAAATATAAACTTCACATCAATATAAAGGAAATAATTCCAGCAGAGAGTAGAGTGGATGAATCAACATATATTTATTATACTGTACGAGAGCTCTCTCTCTCTCTCTCATTTTCTAGAATTTAGTATATGTGAAATCTTTTATCTGGTTGGACGTTAAATCTCTGTTTTTCAAGGCAAAGGGCCCTTAGCACGCCGGCTAATTGTTTTGGGTGGATACGTATCAATACTTCTCTCCCTTCTAAACGTTAAAAGGCCAGAGACTATGCAGTCAAAACAAATATTTCCACATTTATGGCCAATGCCCAGTTGACTATTTTTTTTTTTAGATATCATCTTTTATCTAAAATTCCTATATTAATTAATTCAGATAAATATCAAACATATCACATGAAACATATTACAGAATAATAGACCTGGTTGTTTTAGGTTTGAAAGCCTCTCACTCATAATGTCAAATTTATATCTGTTTGTATGTTAAATCTCTGTTTCTCAAGACTGAGGGCTCCATACAGATTCATTTACCAATTCGGACCGCCTTTCACGGATTGATTTTGACAGTTTCCTTTTAAGGACTTTGTACAGTTCGTACAGGTATTTACCGTTTTCCGGATGGCTCGCCTTTCACGACCTAGTTTGGCCTTTCACCAACTTTGTACAGAAGTACAGATTAATTTGCCGATTTTCACGGATGGGCTTTCACCGATTACTTGTATCTCACCCTTCTAGACGTTGATATGCCAGAGATTAGGCAGTAAGAACAAATATGTTCACATTAGTTATCAAATATAGTTTTCCAGTCTTCATGGCTCTTTCCTCCATCTTCACTTGGCATACGGGTCCATTTGGTTTGCATTTCTGACAGTGATCTCCACTGGGCTGGTGGGTCCCAGTGTTCAGTGGCTCTCACGTCCATTTTGAGTGGTCTCTTCTATAGTGGTCTCCACTGGGCTGGTGGTTCCCCTGTTCAGTGGCTCTCAAATGCTCTCTGTGGCTCTCTGTGCCTTGTCCTCCTGCTGTGGCAAAGTCTCTTGTTGTTTGTTTGACATGGTGTCGATTTCCTCACCTTCGTTGTTACATGGTGATATTGTTGGTGCTGCTCTCATGGCTGGTGACCACGCACGCTCTGCTGTGGAAAACGCATGCTCTGCTCCTTCCCTCTGGCTTGAAGCTTGTGGTTTCCTCCTTGTCATCACAGACAGAGTAGATCTGCCTGCGAGGTTCCAATCGTGTAGTTGTTGAAGATCATCAGAAGTTGATTTAGCATAGCTTGCTTCTGTAGTGCTCCTCTTTGTCCTCCATCGTCTGGATCTGGTCCGGATCTGCTTTGAGAAAATCTTCTTCCAAAAAAAAGTGATTTGCAATTATTCAAATAATTGCAAAATGGGTCTATGTTCTGATAGTGCTCGTTACTATAGAGTGTCCTGTCCATATAAGGAGTCTCCATGTCTCTCCAGCTCTTTATAAAACAGAAAATGCATTTTCGTTTCGGTTTCAGTTTCATTTCCAATTTTATCCAATCAGGATAGAGAACTCAATCAGGATATAGATTAAACAAGTGAAATTGGAAGTGATGACACTAAGAAATGAGCAGGCAAAATTAGAACTGGAACACTATAAAAATGAAGCTTAAAAATGGGTACTTTCTCCTGATTGGCTGAGATTTTGACACCTACCAGAAAATGTATTTTCTGTTTATTAAAGAGCTGGAGAGACGGGGAGACTCCTGTTACTGAAGAAACACTCTATAGCAATGATTACTATCAGAATATAGTGCTTTAACCTTTAAAAAAAAATACTTTTTGTTTTAACCCAAAAATATCACTTACCCTACCTTTAAGTTCTTTTGATCAAGTATCCATAATCATAATTAGTTATGAAATATGAAATATTGATCCCATCCTCGTCGCCAAATGTTATAGCAATATTAATAATAATATTCCATTCAGGTGAAGGTTTAGATCATTTATTAGGAAGATGTCAGCAGAGCGCAACAGCATACACAGATCGGTAGAGCCAGGCCTCCTGGCCTGACCAACAGCCCATTCGGGGCACAAGCCTCTCAAACACCCATCTTACACAGTTCTTATAGTAGACCATTTACCAAAGGTGCTATTCTAAATGTACATTATGTACATATAAGGTATGTACTAAAGATAAGAGAGACACAACCATAGCTACATAGCTGACACATTCATAGTATCACAGGACAAATATATGCTGACACAGAGAATAGCATGGAGGATCCAGATCATCTGTTAGATTGACAGCTGTAGCTAAGTTGACTAAAGACCCCTGCTGTGAGTTTAGACCTCCTTGGTTCAGATAGAGTTAGATAGTACAGAAATACAGAAGAACAGGTTGGCATTCTGAAATAGCCATTACACTGTACATCTGCTATTTTCCCGCACCGTGACACCTTATGACTTCGATAACAAGAGGAGGTCAACATACACCTGTAACTTTGGAGCAAATTATATTTTTATTCAAGATCCAGCAAGGACATTCACTTGTGGGAATATTTGTGCAGTGCATTGAAGAAAATCTAGTTGCATTGAAGTTCAAATTAGACTTTGAACTTCAAATTAGGTTTTGCTCTTGATATAAAGATTCATCTCTTTCCACTTATCAGTCCATAGCTTACACATGCCACAGATGTTTCAAACCTCCTCGGACTACTGCTGAATGTTTGCAGTTCTTTGTCCATACATTTTCATTAGGCCATAAGGCCTAATCTATGCAAGGTCGTACGATGAAGTATAATAGCTTAAGTGGTTGTACAGAAAATCCATCACAAGGCTGGTCCTTTTTGTTACTGTCACAGCTCAGATAATTTGACATTTCAAAACATCAGATAGCACACATGCATGTACGTATGCACGTGCGCACGCACGCACACAGATTCATGCAGAAGGGAAGGTCTTGCAACACAAGAACGTTGTGTCCTCTTTCACCTCAGCATGTGGGTGTCTGCCTGCTTTATTACAAAGGGGAGTGGCAAACACACGCACGCACGCACGCACGCACGCACGCACGCACGCACGCACGCACGCACGCACGCACGCACGCACGCACGCACACACACACACACACACACACACACACACACACACACACACACACACACACACACACACACACACACACACACACACACACACACACACACACACACACACACGCACGCCTATAAACAAATGCACATGCATGTGCACAAGCATAGACACATATAGTAGGTTTACAAAAGAAGCACCATTTTACACATGCAAACTAGCACAGGCAGGCACAGTTTATTTTATTCACAGTGTATATATGAATGTGTTAATGCTGAATGCAGGCCAGTGTCACACACACACACACACACACACACACACACACACACTGAATACACACTCACTCGATCCTCTTCTCAAATTCCCCCAGATGAATCATCAGCAGGCTTCGTCAGTACGCTATACACTGGGCAGCTTCCAAGCCATACAAGTCACCACTTTATTGAGTGAACTAAACCATTACGTTTATAGGCCTGTCCTTTCCCTCTCGCTCGGCCCGAGATAATACATTGATGCTGAAATAATACACTGTCTTCAGTGAGCATTTTTGATGAGTCACTGCATGTACTGTATGCTTACTCAGGGGAAAAGTATAATTGGGAGACACGGAAACAACAGGTAGGCCTTTCATCCGGAGTCCTGTTGACCTGCCAAGGAAGAGGGATTAGTCCTCCAGTCCTACAGTATCACAGTCCTGAAAGTGACGAAGAGTATCTGATATCAGGATATGCAGGAATAAAGTCCAGATTTATACCTACAATCCGAGTATGTTAATACAAGATAACTAGCACATCTGCATTGGTTGTGTGTGGTCTCCCTACTCTTTCAACACTGGTGTCGGGTACAAATGTCAATAAAGCTGTTTTCTTAGTTTTTTCTTAGACCTTTATTTATATAGATACAGTAAACTCCCATCGAGATCTCTTTTACGAGGGAGACATGCAGGTTTGCAGCAGTAAACAAAAGTTACAACATACAACAAACAACAAACATTTACATAAAAAACTGAATATAAAAAAACTACTTAATAGTGTAATAAAGGCAACAATAATAGCACCTATAGAAAGTATACAATAAAAACTTTAGGGAGGCAGGTGCAATTTCAAAGTCTGCCATCAAATCAGACAGTAAACCTAAAAAAAAAAAAGCGAGTTCAGTTCCGTAAGCTGTAGACAGATAAGTACCAATGAGTGAGTCCGCATGAGGCCAATGAAGACCCAACTCTGGCATACAAGGTGCAATGGTAATTGAGAAGCATGCAGCCTGTGACAAACCTCAGGGCACTACACTCTATAATAAGTGCAAGCATTTGGCAGAGGCATGCATGTAAATCAGATTACCATAATCCAGTAACGGAAGGAATGTAGCCTCTTTTGAAAATAAAATCCGAACTTGAGCTTGAGATTCTTTACTAAGTTTTCAAAGTGTCATTCAAATGTTAAAGGTGGTGTGCATGTTTTTTTTTAAGGCGTTAAATAGCTCTATAATCTAATAGTTATAATTGATATATAGTGTCTCCCCAGCTCTTTAGTAAACAGAAAAAAGAAAAAAAATCAGCTCAGGAGACCAATTTGATCTAATCAGGAGAAAAGACTCATCCAGTACATCTGATAAAGAAGTGAAATTGGAACTGGAACACAAGCTTATACATTATCTTTGTGAGGTTCTCTCTCCTGATTGGTTGAAAATTGTAACCCATCTGAAAATGTATTTTCTGTTTATTAAAGAGTTGGGGAGATAGTGAGAGCCCTGTTACTGAACAAACACTATAACACTTTACTATCAGAATATATAGAGTTTTAACTTTTAATCAATAATCCTTTTGATTTAATCAAAAATAATATCACTTACACTACCTTTAAATGATCAATTAACATAAGTACTTGTACTGTCTCACTATTAGTTCACTTGGACTGCCATGTATAGTAAGGTTACAATGGAAGAAGGAAAAGCCTTCCTGGAATTGAATTAGGAAGTTACTGTATTTGAAGAAGACTGACATCTTTATTGTAGTTTAGAAATCTTCTTCAGGAGAGACATAAAACGTACAGATTATAGCTTTAACTTACAGACAGATCTAAATTGTTGTGGTATGAAAGTAGCATGGCCAGGATATGAGTATGTTCACTTGTACTAAGTAAATAAGAATACATGGAAAGTTTTAATTTAATTTAATCAACTATTCAATGACAACACTCTTGGTTCTATACTGTTCTTATTGGCAAAGGTGGAAACTGTTTACTGTTTACTCTAACTATACAAAGACTACATTAGTTACTTGATACAAATGGAGAATACTAAAATCTACTGGCTTGGGGGAGATTTTTGTAGTGAATCATACATTATTTATACTAGAAAGATCTTAGTGTTGTCATTTGGAATAGGAGTCTGGGAATTATTCTTGACCTCTACATTAACTTTAGTATCTCAGTAGTGTAAAAGATTATAGGCTTGGGACTTAATTATAATTTGACTGTCACTTTGGAAGCCAGGCTAATTAAAACTACAGCGCTTGACATATGGATCCAGTTGCAATATAAGCCTATGACCTATTTTATCTCCCTGACTCATAGTATTAACAAGAGGATATATTCTCGCCTTCTACAGTCTAGTTGTGATTGACACTCACATTAGGGTCATTGAAAAAAATAGAACTAACACCCCGCTACTGGCATCACTAGTAGGTGGACACTACTTTCGTCCCCATGTTCAATTATTTCAGAATGTTCTACAATTAATCACTTAGGCCCTACATACTCTGTACTTAACTCTATTTGTTTATTTAGACGGACACTGCATATTGATGAACAATACATATCAATGTAATGTAAGCGTCTTTGGGTACTTATCATTATTAATATTAATATTATTAATATAATTAATATTAGCAGGGGAGTCTGGTGCAACGCTCAGGTCCTGGACCTGGTGAGACGAAGGAGGAGCCCGGCCAGGAGACAACCCACAGAGCCTAGTCCCTCCACGTGCCAGAGCCTCCCCGAGTCCCGGCAGAGTATTTCCGGAGAAGCGGACTGAGTGGCCCTGTCTTGCCCTATAGGACTGACCGTGGGTAGCTACTGGGACGTAAGTCGGGGCTTGATCAACCCCGGCTGGGTCACCTGGGCGAGGGTGTATGTTGCGAGACCCGAAACATCCTATGACCCCAGGCTACAACACTGATGATACGTCCCAGGTGCATCCATGTGATGTTTTTCGTTATAGTTATTCTATTTATAGTGGCTCATAGGAATTTATAGACTACGTGACAACCAGGAATAGATTGGTGACCACCGGAGAGACGGGTGACAGCCGGAATGTAGACGGCATCCGGGAGCAGTTTGGGTTGGCGCCCCAGTCTGTGTCTTCCGTGAGGAAGAAGCCCAACAAATCCACGGTGAGGCCTTTGGGAGGACCATTCAAGTAAGTCGCAAGGGAGCCTGCAGTACCACCAAGGGCCATGGTGGTCATTGCAGTACCATCACGGGCCAAGACACCATCACACCAGAATGAAATGTTTGGAGCAGGGGAGTCTGGTGCAACGCTCAGGTCCTGGACCTGGTGAGACGAAGGAGGAGCCCGGCCAGGAGACAACCCACAGAGCCTAGTCCCTCCACGTGCCAGAGCCTCCCCGAGTCCCGGCAGAGTATTTCCGGAGAAGCGGACTGAGTGGCCCTGTCTTGCCCTATAGGACTGACCGTGGGTAGCTACTGGGACGTAAGTCGGGGCTTGATCAACCCCGGCTGGGTCACCTGGGCGAGGGTGTATGTTGCGAGACCCGAAACATCCTATGACCCCAGGCTACAACACTGATGATACGTCCCAGGTGCATCCATGTGATGTTTTTCGTTATAATATTAATATTAATATTAATATTAATATTAATATTAATATTAATATTAATATTAATATTAATATTAATATTAATATTAATATTAATATGTATATTAAATACACTGGACTTAGCACTAAAAAGTGGCAGCATTTTAAAGAACAATAATTGTGGACATTACATTACATTACATTACATTACATTACATTATTTGGGGGCCCATTTGCAATATCCTCACGGCCCACCAGTGGGCCCCAGCCCACAGGTTGAGAATCATTGTGTTAATGTACAAATGTAACCAAATTTAACCGTAACACTCAAGGGGCACATCATAAAATCCTGCTTACTCTGCATCTCTTTGACCTCATTTCCCTGTCCTGTGTACCTGCAGTAATTATTCTGTTGGTGGTTCACAGCGGTGGACAGTAGTCATTCACTCTCACCTTTGTTCACCCTTGGACCTGCCTATACTGACTAAACCACTGTACCCAAAATAGGGACGCCAGCTTGACAGTGGATAAAGTAACAATGCAAGTATGGACAAGAAATTGCAAACATTAGGCAGTAACACGAGGGAGTTGAAACATCGGTAGAATACGTTTAAGCTATATGGACCAATACATGGAAATAAAGTCTTTATATGATTTTAGTGTCATTTTAAGAGCAATATCAATAGAGACACTGGAGTCATATTATGGTTATAAGCTTGAATAGCTAAAATCAACAGCCTTTCTTCAATGCCCTGCGAAAGATTTAGCCACAAGCGAATGTCCTTGTGTGGATCGTTTAATCTTGAATAAAAGTATAATTTGCTTCAAGGCTACGGGTATATATGTCGATCTCTTATTATTCAAGTTTGTGTTTCACCTTGGTCGGCTCCTTGGTACTCCAGTCTATCCTCTCTCTCTCTCTACTCTTAAGTTAAACAACTTGAACCATAGCATTCCTATTCATGTCATAATAGGCCAATTCACATTCTGTGAGAGTAGGTGAACGTTCACCAAAAATAGCCGATGTACAAGCTCACAATGCGTCACAACATCATTGAGCAGTGAGCTTGTAGATCGGCTATTGTTGGTGAAGAGATTTAATGGGGGCCAGGCATAGACCCCTGTGGGACCCCGTTCAACGAAGTATATAAGGTGGTTAACTACTTGGCACCTTGACTGCAGCTTTGTCTCTGTGGCCATTTACCTCAAAAGGGATTGATTGATTGATTGATTGATTGATTGATTGATTGATTGATTGATTGATTGATTGATTGATTGATTGATTGATTGATTGATTGATTGATTGATTGAATACTTTATTAACACGTTTGAAAACGGTATGGCTTGTTCCCATTGTGGTCCCTTGTACTCAATTCATCATACAGTATACAACGCATTACATATCAGCAACAACACTAAAAGCTATAATAGATATATCTACAGAACAAAGTGGGTTGGGGTGGGGTGGGGTGTGGGGCAGACGATGCCTCTCAAGCAGGGCTCCTTGCGTGGTGCTCGCTGAGGGAGTGAGTTGTTTTCATCTCTGGGGGCAGGCCAGTAGGGGATAACATTATCTGAGTCCAATTACATTTTGAGGACAGCCATGCTTTTAGGTAAATTTAAAATTTGGGAGGGGAATTTAGACGTTTCGTGGCTCTCGGTATGGCATTCCACATTTGGCAGTATTATAAGAATGCATTTTTCCCATGCTTGTGCCGAATTCAGGGGGGAAAAGACCAGGCCCATTGCAAGTTGCTGTGCCATCCCAGCCTATAGCAAAGTGAGCTGGGGTGAGGTGAGTCCTGGGGTGGAGGTTTAGGAGCAGTCTTATCAGTTTGTTTTGAGAGGTCTGTAGTTTTGTCTTCCCTGATATGGGGGTGTTAGTGAACCATGAGGTGCAAGCATAGTCAAAACGACACTGGATGAGGGCTCCAATCCAAAATACAACCCACATAGGTATCCTCATCTTTGCTTGTGATTACATTGTCACAGACTCTGACCGTTTAATTGTTGTCTAAAAAATCTGACACGTCACGTTGTGAGCAAATCTTAATTTTAACAGAATGTTGGCCTATTAAAACATTTGTTTTTGAGCAAAAGTCCTATCCTCAATTTTATTTTTGTGTTTTGAGTGTGCGGATGCTGCTTTCTTCATTAATTTTTTATTTTCTTCAGCTCCAGCACCTCAACTCAAGTTTTGTTAACGGATGAGCGTTGGGCTTTTTCACTTTCAAGTATCAATTTGTAAAATAAAACATACAATGATGTTATTATTACATTATCCAGTGTTATTACATTATCTGGCATTACAGGGCAAAACATCATTTAAAGACATGCATTTGAAAATAAATAAATTGAATAAAATAGAGAGGCATAGCAAAGTTCAAAGCGCCATTATGGTGGTTCTCATGAGTGAAAGGCATTTAAAGACATACTGTATTGGAAAATTAATGAAGAATAAATTGAATAAAATAGACAGGCATAGCAAAGGTCAAAGTGCCATTATGGTGGAACCATCATAATCCTTTTAGAAAAAGACAGTGAAGAACATTCTTAAGGTAGTAGTCCGAGTAAGCTGGGAGTGGGACTCTCAGATCCTCTTGAAGTTTGTTTCAACTCTGTGTGGCTGAACTAAATGCTGCCTCGCCATGTTTTGTTTTAACTTTAGGAACGGTTAATAGACCGGTCCTGAACGATCTGAAACTTCTCGAGGGTTCATAATATGAATGCAAGACAGGGACATATTTTGGAGAGATTTAAAGATGAGCAGCAATATTGAAGCATCCCGGGATATTAGTGGCTGAGGGGGACTTCCTGGCATGCCTTGGGGTGCACATATTTTGTGTATTGTTTTATTTTTGTATTATTAAGTTACACTACACTATGTAACTTTTTTTATAAATAAAATGTTATTTTGTCCAATCTGTATGGTAGAGTATGCTAATACAATACAACTTATACAATTGGGGTGGTTGTATTTTGTCTCTCTGCTCTTCCAATGAGATATTTAGATCGTGTCAAAGGTCATGTCTCACCTAGATGCAAGATCTGACATTAATTTTGACCTGAGATTTATCCCCTGAGCAAGCAGGCAGGCTCTATTAGCTCAATGGCAAAAAAAATCTGCACTTTCGCAGGAAACTGGGTTAAAATCCGGGGTAGAAGAGGAAAGTTAGATAGTGCAGCTTTAAGCCCCCTTTTAGTTGTTATTTGTCACTGTACACTTGCACATACGCACATGACATTTGACCTTTGCATTTACTCATCCTAACTATTAGGAGCAGTGGGCTCTATTAATACAGTGCCCAGGGAGCAGTTAGGGTTTAAGTGCCTTGCTCAGGGACACTTCGACACTTCGACTGGTTGGACCGAGGGCGAGCCGGTGACCTTCCAATTCCCAGACGGCCTCTCTACCCACTCAGCTATACAGTAACCCCTGACTCCCTTTACTCTTGCTATGGGAATGCAGTTCTGGAAATGTATGTGTTATGTTGCTTTATGTTACATCATTTATGTTATGTCATGTGTGTTTAATGGCCGGTAACCATGGGTGACAGGGTTAGGGGAAGTTTGTGCTGTGGAAGTTTGTGCTATACGTTTACAATGATAGTATTGCTGCATTGGAATTTGCCCCTTCATGAGGGTAATAAAATAATCCATAATTAAATGGAGATTTCTGGCTTGGTCTTTAGACTTCAGAGACAGGGAGTCAAGGGGAGCACTATAACATTCAGCCTTTATTCCTTGGCACCACACCAAAGATTATTATCTCGGTTACCTGGTTTATGATACCAGGTGTGTGGCTGGATCCAGATCAGGGCAAAAAATAGCATTTGCAAATGCTTTTTAGGATTTATACCGCCAATGGATCAATTTAGCTACATAGGACACAAGGAAAGTATTGGGGGGTTAATTTAGCATTCTAATGCCTGATTCTAACTGAAGTGTCCTAATGTGGTGTAAAGTAACTAAGTACATTTAGGCCCGGGCCGCTGGTGTGGCGGTCTGGGCGTGCGTGTCGCAAGTTCGAATCCCGATCCCGACGTTCACTCCCCATCTCTCTCTCCCCATCTCCTGTCAGTCTACACTGTCCTATCAAATAAAGGCATAAAAGCCCAATAATATATATCTAAAAAAAGGATATTTACTCAAGTGTTGTACTTAATTACAATTAACATTTACTCCACTAAATCTCAGAGGCAAATATTGTATTTTTACTCCACTATAATGATTTGACAAATTTAGTTACTTTGTAGATTGAGATTATTGCAAAACATACTTTAACCACTTCAGCCCTATATATACTTAAGCTATTTGAAAATAGCCGATCTGCAAGCTCACAGCTGCTCACAGTGAGCTTGTAGATTGGCTATTTTCAAATGATTTTTGTACATTTTGTAAAGCTGTGAAATGTGACATTCTGCATAATGAATACTTTTACTTTTGGTACTTTAAGTATATTTTCATGCCAATACTTTTGTACCTTTACTCAAGTAAATGCTGAATACCGGACTTTTACTTGTAACAGATTATTCTACTTCATTATGGTATTATTACTTTTACTTAAGTAAAACATGTGAGTACTTCTTCCACCACTGACTGATCCTGATGTGGTAAACCCCACCCAATTGGGACTCTGTGCCATGTTGAAACAAACATTAAGAATTATTTGTGGACATTATTTGACTCGGGTGGGTCTGCTTGGTTTCATCTCTTAAATAAACCGAGAGCAGCACTGTCAGCCCACTCACTGGCCACGAGGCACGTACATTAGGGCACATTAAAAGCGTTTTCTCAGGGGACCTCACCCACCTGCCTTATGGGGGGCAAGGCGGGCATACTGTGAGTTGCTGCTGTTGCATTTGAATGAGTGCCAAGGAGATCCCTCTTCAGTGTCCTTCACCGTCTCATTTCACATTGTGCAAAAGAGCAGCTCTCTCTCTCTCTCTCTCTTTCTCTCTCTCTCTCTCTCACTCTCTCTCTCTCTCTCTCTCTCTCTCTCTCTCTCTCTCTCTCTCTCTCTCTCTCTCTCTCTCTCTGTCTCGCTCTCCACCTTTACTGGCCGAGTGACACTTAATACAGCTGATATGAGCATTTGTGCACCTGGCACCATTGCATGTGGGCAAGCACGTATGATATTATATATATATATATGTGTATATATATGTGTATATATATACCTGATATACATACACACGTGTATACACACACACACACACACACACACACACACACACACACACACACACACACACACACACACACACACACACACACACACGCACACGCACAGCGTGTTTGCATGTGTGTGCGTGGACGTATGTACGGTATGTGCATTGATGTGAATGACCTTTCATTGGCTGCGCAGTGATTCGGGGGTGGACAGTCAGCCATGGCTGTGTTAAGATGGATAAGAACTGCTCAGATGTTCTTCTGTTATCTATTACTGAGCACGTACAGTGTAAAGGGACCCCCCCCCCTGCCCTGCCCATGACAGACAAGGATGGCAACCTTTACGCATCGTGCCACGCTGCAATGTGTCGCGTTGTGATGCCTTGTGAGCTTGTAAATCAGCTATTAGCCCCCGAATAGGGATGCTAGGGTTCAAGTACACATAATGATATCCTGTCCTATCCTATCCTATCCTATATATACTACTATTATTGAAATACTACTATATTGAAATGACCACCAATGTACGTCCGGTGTTGGTCAGCACACGATCACTCCATTTGCCTCCAAACTTGCCACAGACTATTGATCAGTGCTTTGGCTAATACCTAGGCTTCTTTCCCCATCTTCAATGTACTTTTACATATTGTACAGTTAATATAAAACTACATAGCACATTTTAGCCACAGCACCCCACCCTACTGCGCATCTCCATATATGGCCATATCAGTTGGATCACTGGTGCAGCTGTGATGTAACTGATCGGGCCTAGATGTGAGGGCCGCGAAGCGGCCCAAACCTCTAGTCTCTCTAATTTATCTATAAATTACGCAAATACCTGTGTCTGTAGGTGTGTGTGCTTATCTGTCCTTTGCGTATCTTGAGAACTGTGCAAACAATCGACTTCAAACTCGCTGTGTGTGTTGCCAAGGACCTGAGGGAGTGCAGGTGAGCAACTTCATTGAAATGAATGGTCGGGAATTCCAGGTCCCCACTCGATAATATGCAACTCTATGGTATGCACTAAGTACTCGGGTACCATGAGTATTGCATAACTGAGGTTCTTGTGTGACCAACAGGTATTGCCCATGCATTTCTAATTTAGGAGACATTGACAATGACTCTCTGCCAATCACAATGCGAGGTGACGTCACTGCCAATATAAGAGTGAGCAAAAGAGTTTAAGCGTTGCAGTTTGCAGAGTTTGTAGCAGGTAACAGTATCTCAGTAAAGTAATAACAGAAAACTCAAACTACGCAAACATGCAGATTTTTGTGAAGACCCTCACTGGCAAGACCATCACCCTAGAAGTTGAGCCAAGTGATAACATTGAGAATGTCAAAGCCAAGATCCAAGACAAGGAAGGCATTCCCCCTGACCAGCAGAGGCTGATCTTCGCTGGCAAGCAACTGGAAGATGGACGCACCCTTTCTGACTACAACATCCAGAAAGAATCCACCCTCCATCTTGTGCTGCGTCTGAGGGGAGGAATGCAGATCTTCGTCAAGACCCTCACTGGCAAGACCATCACCCTGGAGGTTGAACCAAGTGACAACATTGAGAATGTCAAAGCCAAGATCCAAGACAAGGAAGGCATTCCCCCTGACCAGCAGAGGCTGATCTTTGCTGGCAAGCAACTGGAAGATGGACGCACCCTTTCTGACTACAACATCCAGAAAGAATCCACCCTCCATCTTGTGCTGCGTCTGAGGGGAGGAATGCAGATCTTCGTCAAGACCCTCACTGGCAAGACCATCACCCTGGAGGTTGAACCAAGTGACAACATTGAGAATGTCAAAGCCAAGATCCAAGACAAGGAAGGCATTCCCCCTGACCAGCAGAGGCTGATCTTCGCTGGCAAGCAACTGGAAGATGGACGCACCCTTTCTGACTACAACATCCAGAAAGAATCCACCCTCCATCTTGTGCTGCGTCTGAGGGGAGGAATGCAGATCTTCGTCAAGACCCTCACTGGCAAGACCATCACCCTGGAGGTTGAACCAAGTGACAACATTGAGAATGTCAAAGCCAAAATCCAAGACAAGGAAGGCATTCCCCCTGACCAGCAGAGGCTGATCTTCGCTGGCAAGCAACTGGAAGATGGACGCACCCTTTCTGACTACAACATCCAGAAAGAATCCACCCTCCATCTTGTGCTGCGTCTGAGGGGAGGAATGCAGATCTTCGTCAAGACCCTCACTGGCAAGACCATCACCCTGGAGGTTGAACCAAGTGACAACATTGAGAATGTCAAAGCCAAGATCCAAGACAAGGAAGGCATTCCCCCTGACCAGCAGAGGCTGATTTTCGCTGGCAAGCAACTGGAAGATGGACGCACCCTTTCTGACTACAACATCCAGAAAGAATCCACCCTCCATCTTGTGCTGCGTCTGAGGGGAGGAATGCAGATCTTCGTCAAGACCCTCACTGGCAAGACCATCACCCTGGAGGTTGAACCAAGTGACAACATTGAGAATGTCAAAGCCAAGATCCAAGACAAGGAAGGCATTCCCCCTGACCAGCAGAGGCTGATCTTTGCTGGCAAGCAACTGGAAGATGGACGCACCCTTTCTGACTACAACATCCAGAAAGAATCCACCCTCCATCTTGTGCTGCGTCTGAGGGGAGGAATGCAGATCTTCGTCAAGACCCTCACTGGCAAGACCATCACCCTGGAGGTTGAACCAAGTGACAACATTGAGAATGTCAAAGCCAAGATCCAAGACAAGGAAGGCATTCCCCCTGACCAGCAGAGGCTGATCTTCGCTGGCAAGCAACTGGAAGATGGACGCACCCTTTCTGACTACAACATCCAGAAAGAATCCACCCTCCATCTTGTGCTGCGTCTGAGGGGAGGGCAGTAAATGATTCCTTAATCTTAAAGTTTGTCCATTCTCCAACGTGTCCTGCGTCTGAGCATAGGACAATCTTAAGATTCCGTACATTTGTCATCAGTGCTCATACCCTAGGTGGGGTTGGCGAAAGGGCCTTTCTGGGTGGAGTTTGCATGTTCTCCCCGTGTCCCCTAGGGTAGGTACCCTCACAAAGAACATGCAGTAATCCTGGTCTCTCTATATTGCCTCCCCCTGGTTAGCCAGAGGGAGGGGAAAGGATGGATGGGAAAGGAACTGGTTGGAATAACGTGTTCCTTCCACGCGCTACGCTCTACCAGGGAAATCTATAAAAAAAAGTATAATATAAAAAGAGGTGGGTCACCAAGTAAGAGTCAAAGAGTGCATACCATGATGACATACAGTAACATGTCTTGGGTCTGATTCAAACTGAGGTCAACTTCAGGAAGAAGAAAGGACTATGCGCTCTTTGTGACTCACGAGGCGCCCGCCAAAAAAACAATGTGTGCCTCTCAAAATCCAGCCCTACGTCCACGTCGTGAGAGGTGGAAGCAGGTAATGCTGACTAACAGGGCTCTGGTAAAACTGCATAGACACTAATCACCTGTGCAGTGGAGATAAATGAAGATTACAAAGACATTGAACAAGAGCGGGTCTAATAGATAATGACACTGTCCAATAATGGACCTGGACCATGTGGATCTCAGACTTCATGTATCAGTCTTTTCCGTTGTTGGTCATCTATGACAGTGGTTCTCAAACAGTGGGTCTGGACCCATTTGTGGGTCTTGGAAACATTTTCATGGGTCGCGAGTAAATACCCTCTTTTTTACTTCGTTTACAACAATTGTTTCAATGATTTCAAAAGATTAAAAAAATGAAAAACAAAACTCTTTCAGAAATAAAAACAAATTCATGTTAATATTAAATATTAAATATTAATACTAAATACTACTGCTAAATAATCAAATTAATTCCATTAATACATAAATAAAAACTTTTTAGAAGTAATAAATAGTAGATAGCTACAAGCTCACAACACAATACGTCGCATTGCGAGCTTGAAGATCTAAGCTCACAAGACTAGACAAAGAAAGCATGGATTAAATAAAATCTCCAGACTGGATTTTTTGGTATGTCTTCATGTCTGATTTGTGAAACAGTGTGAAAGGAGACCCCCACAATATTCCTAAAAAATTTACACAATTTATAAAATGATGTTTTAGTAATATTGTTCCTACTGTTCCACATACTTCCAACCAATTATAATAATTATTATTATTTGAGAGTAGAGTAGACAGGGAGCAATGATTTAGAGAGTAGGGGTTATGTTTGTTGCCTATAGTGACTCATCAACTCTTCCCATAACATATTAATAGGAAGACAATGTATTTGAAAATGATTTCCTTGATAGCTGTGAAAGACTATCACCCACTAGATTATGGGTCTTCAGTTCAGTCAGAGGAAAAAGCCAAACAGTTTAATTAAATGTGACATAGGGCCTATGATTACCGATCCTGCCGAAATGAGGACCACAATGGAAATAAGCCTTAGGGCTTTATCGTGTTTTGATCCTCTGTGATATTGTGTCTGCTATATGTTGTTGATGATGTGCTCTTTCCTTTTATCACCAAATAAATTCATTTATTAATTTATTCATTCATTAATGCATTGTCAGTCAGTGGTTCTCAAACAACAATGTCAAGTTGTCACCCCCAAATTGGTGAGTTTCTGTGCTGAACCCCATTTAAAGTGTTCTAATATGGTAAAACCCACCCAATTGAGACTTTTTGTCCCTTTTTGTTTCGTCATGATCTAATGCAATGGTTCTCAAACAATTTTCGTCCGCTAAACCCCATAAGAGAAGAGTCTTGTTGTTAGATTGGATTCAGTACACAGAATTCTACAACTGTCTTTACTGTACGTGGGGAGATAGCAGTGGAGAGAGTGAAACCTATGATCTGAATAGTCATTCACATACATTCTCTCATTTTCCAATGTTGCAATAGAATCCTATAGGATTCTGAATATTGCTAATGATTTCTGTCACCTCTATCATAATCTTATTGTAATCCTATCAAATTTGTCATACCGACCGTTCTTGTATTCGTTTAAACATATTAACAATATTCTCCTCTGGAACAGAGCAACTTGGCTGTTAATCACTGTGACTTGGAAAGTTGTGTGAATTGTGTCAAAGAACATTATCTGATGGAATTGGACTTTGTGGTATATTTACAGTACAGTTCTAGACAGGGAATTGAATTGAAGCATTGAAACAAATGATTTTTTTCTTCTTCAAGAAAACAGTCAGGTTCAGGTGAGAGAGTAAGGTCGAAATGACGTGACATAACTGCATTGCAAACAGCAACCCAATATCAATTTGCATAATATTATGAGAATTGATGTGGACCAATGTATACAATTTATAAATAATAAATACTCTGGTTGTTATGTCTGTCTTTTGGTTGATAGCACAAAGAGTAAGCGAGGACAGAGGGAGAGAAAGAGAGAGAGAGAGAGAGAGAGAGAGAGAGAGAGAGAGAGAGAGAGAGAGAGAGAGAGAGAGAGAGAGAGAGAGAGAGAGAGAGAGAGAGAGAGAGAGAGAGAGAGAGAGCGAGAGAGAGAGAGAGAGAGAGAGAGAGAGAGAGAGAGAGAGTTGTCGATGTACTTTATTATACAACGCTTTGATCCTTGTGGATCTTCTTTAGGTTAAAAGATTACAGACCAGGAAATTACATCTCTTTATATACTGTACAAATACACACAAATAGACATCGGCCCCACCTGGTGACCAAGGGCGGAACCAAAGACTGCATAACAGCTGAATATGGCCTTATTATTTGTACCAAGCACCATGATACTGTACACTATCTTTCAGCCTGGATACTCTAGCTAAAAATAAAAATAAACTTTTAAAAACATGAAACAAATATGAAAATAGCTCACAGATATTTTCTTTAGAAAGAAAAAACAGTGTGATTTAATTACACATTTTTCTCCTATCTTCAAACAGGTCCAGATCCAAGGCACTGGAGACTCACCCAAAAGGTGACCCAAGAATATTAGACATCATTATTACAACATGAACATTAATATAAATAACACAAACACATAGTAAACCCTGAGGGGGGAAAAACAGAACTAACCCGCAGATCCTGGGAAGAACTATTGCCATACAGTGATGCCCCCCGTCAGGAGGATGCTCTGGGTGGGAGCAGAGTGGAATGATTACAGGACCTTCTCTGAGACCTTGACTTTCTTCAGTTGCCTGAGGTACTTCTTTGTACTGTACTGAACTGAACTGAACTATTTCAAAGTAGTTTTTGGTCTCAGATTGTTATCTCCTACCAGTTTGTTCTTGCCCAGGTGCACAGATATGAGGGATGGTCTGATTTGACAATATCTGTATTGTACAATGCCATAACATTGCTTGATGATATGGTGGACTGCCCCCATGTGGTTCAGAGACTGAAACTATGTTTTGTACCTTCTTTTAACTTACTTTGGAATGTTCTGGTCATTATGATTGTGTCTTTGCGTAACCGTCTTTTTGAGTAACTGAGGAACATCTCTAAAACTGCTTTATTATATTGAAATCTGTTACTGTTCATTCTGAACCATTATTATTGTACACTAACACTACAATAGACCACCAACTAATTAGGTACCATTGTTTATTTTTTCAAAGTGAAAGGGTTTGAATGCAAAGCATGTTACATTTTCTTTAGAAAAAACTAGGCCACTTACTAGTAATTCATTCAAAGTATTATTGTTGTAATTTTAAATACTGTACATAGAAATGTATTAATGTATTAATTGTTATCCAGTTAAATTAGATTTATCACGGGGGTTGAACGAACACTTTTGTAAGGCACTGTATGCATGTCACATTCACATTAGGGACTGAGCCCCCCTAAAGGTCTCATCCTCTGATCCTCTCGTTCCTGGAACATCGCTTCTTTCCAGGGTAAGGTTTTATATACGCTCGCAGTACCAGCAATCAAGCTAAAAATGCATATCAACAGGTTTGATTGAATGATTGAATATTTTATTAGACAAAAATGCGAAACAGCACAAGTACAGTCAAACACTTGGTCTAAAAGGATAACACCAAGAAAGTCCTTGCGGTCTTGTTTCCATTGGGGTCCTATGTATTCAATTCATCAACTTATAAAAGATAACATAAAAATTCTATACCATCACAATTATAAAACACTATATGTACAGAGTAGAAAAGGGTGGTCGCCTGATAATTACCTCCCCCTTTGGCCTCCTGAAAGGTGAATTTTCAGGGCTGTTTTAAAGGAAGCCAGTAAACCAAACATATTAAGGGATGGGGTCAGGGCATTCCACACTTGGGTGGCAGTGCTGTAGAAGGAGAATTTACCCATGTTTGTTCTATACGTGGGTGTTACCATATCGTTGTTTACGCTCACTCTAGTCTCTAGGCTGTGGGTGTCGCTAATTCTTTGGAGGCATTTAGTCAGATATGCGGGTATTGAGGGCATTGAGGGCAAAGTCGCATTGACTATTTTGATAATGTAATGGCAATGACATGCCATAGGTAATTATCTTATGCCTCACAGACATAAAGACCGCCCATGCAGGTCAGAGGTGAGGTTGATGAACTGCAGCCTGGCTCCCTCTGAATTGATCTCAGACTTGGGCCATGACTGGTTCACATTGCTCCACTTGCTGCACTTTTTTGGGGATGTTTCATGGATGTTCACTGAAAAAGGTGTATATTAGACCTCAATGGTGAAGGGCAGTGTGTCTTATGATGCCAGGGCTTGTTGCTTGACCACACACTGTACAAGGAGGTGGATGATATCACTGGTTGGTATGCCAACCAGATGGCAATTGTGGTGGTGGTGCTGTTGGCATGTTGAGAGAAGTTGGTCAATAACCTCAGCGATTCTCAAGAATACCCAAACAGCTATGCAGCTTGCATATATGACTAAATCCTCACCCACCACAGGAACATGAACTTCACCTTTCGACAGGGAGGGACAGAGAGGGCCAGGTACTGCCAACCGATCTCTGTCCTGTAGATTCCTGGGAAGAGAATGAAGATGCAGATGTATATTCCTTCATCCAACGGTGTGATATCCGAGAAAAGGATCGCTTTCGTTTAAGCTCCTGATGAACTTGAATAGAACACTGACAAGCTCTGGTCCATGCTTGGATGACATAGTGAAGAAGTCGTGGTTTATCTGGTTTTCTTCTTGAAGAAAATCTGAGTGATTTAATCAGTTGCAGATTTCTGATTAATCAGGGGGTTGAACACTTTTGCAAAGTACTGTATGCTGCATGTCACATTCCCGGGCTAAGTTACCCTAAGGCTACGGTCACACCTATAACTTTGTGTCTGCCTATGTAGCCGTCTTTTTGCAATGGTTTTCAATGGGAACGGAGCGTTTTCACTTGGAAAGCCGTGTGTAACAAAGGGGGACACCTCCGGTTACTTTAAAACTAAAATACTGGTTGAGGCGGACAATATTATGGACTCGACTCCGGTCAGAGAATCAGGCTCTGGAGAAGGGATCTTTTTGTCTCAGATTTATTGTGCTCCAAGTGGCATTATATTTGGTCTGTACTTGTACATACAACACAGTATGAATGTGAATGTGGTATTGTTTCATGAACGCACAAAGGACAAGGGAATCACAGAACATGGAAACAGAAACACAGAGCTCGTCGTTTCTGACTGGTCCAGCCTGTGTCAAACAGACACTCTACTGACTAAATTGACTGTCTGTAGGCAAATACCGTGTCAGACCACTAGGCATCGCTGACTGGCTTTCTGACACCGCGCAATGGCAACATTTTTTTTTTTCCAAAAGATTTTTATACATTTGAAAACTGAAATGGGACATACTGCATAATGAGTACTTTTACTTTTACACTTTAAGTATATTTTGATACCACTTTTACTCAAGTAAATTTTGAATTCCGGACTTTTACTTGTAACAGAGTATTTGTACATTGCAGTATTGATACTTTTACTTAACTACAAAATGTGAGTACTTTTTTCACCACTGAGGGAGGGAGCAGGGGAAAAAAGGGAGGGAGGCAGCCAAAGCCAAGTGTATATTACATACGTTTTTGTTGTTGTATTTCTTTACACACTGGATTTCACTTCTATTTGCATACATTGTCAATATTTTTCTTTTATATATGCGACAGAATTAACAAAGCATTCACAATATTCACATTGGCTAATCTGACATTTTAACTGAACAATTAGGCTACCAATATTTATTTACACCATCTGTCACACTGGGGTGGACAGTATGAATGAATGGTATTCAGTATCAGAAACATTCTCATAGAATACTTAATAATAATAATAACAGCCTACATAGCCAGTCTGCTTCGGTGACTTTGTAATTATTATTATATATATTTTTTTTCACCTACATTCTATACAAGACAACCATCCCGCACGGAAAATAACCAGCGCTACTTCTGTTCTTGTCCGTAAATTTCCACTGACTACAAAGTATATCATGTTCTCAGCTCTCTCCCAAACTAACAGGTGACTACTATTTGACAATCCCCGTGCTCTCCTCTCAGAGGCGTTGTACTCTTGCAATTCTAAGAAAAAGCTTTAATTTATAGGCTATACAGAAGGGAGGGTGTCGCTTACCAAAACAAGAACAGATATACAAGCTGATAACCTGTCACGTCTTGACGCGTTGTCAGCTTGTACATCTGTTCATTTTAGGGGGCGGGGGGGGGGTGTATATGTTCACCGTCGTATTACGGAGTGTATCATTCTAGTAGGAGGAAGTGCGGCTTTTGGTGGCGGAGCTGGTGAATTGAAAGTACGCCATAAAAATATGGCGCCAAAAGAGTTTTTCAACCTAATAATATGAGCTGATTTTTTGTTTTCTTTTTCCCGAAGAAGGAAGGGGGGGAGAACAAGAAGCATCAGGGCTGCATAATCCCAGACCAGATCCATTCCAGATCTAGTAGACCCGCCTGGCTGGCTGACTGACTGTGTGAACATTTGTGCAGATCTGTATACAGTCGAGTGGTGTGTTAGGGGGAGGGATGGAGGGAGGGGAGCATTAAGCCAAAGCCAAGTGAGAACACACGGGGAGAGAGAGCTGGATGTTTTTTAAGGAGGAAGGAGGAACGCTGCGTGCAAAACTACTAGCAGCTTGCAACATCTTTTTTTAAAAATATTTTTATGACTCATCATCCTTTTTGGACATTAAATGCATCCTTTTAAGAAGAAGAGCATACGCTGACTGACTCTCGTTAAAGCCAGAGAGAGAGAGAGAGAGAGAGATAGAGAGAGAGAGAGAGAGAGAGAGAGAAAGAAAGAGAAGGAGAGAGACTGAGAGAGAAGATTGAGACCCTGGCGGATTTATTTTATAACCACATTTTTTTTGGGACTGTTTTGGAAATGCGACATGGGTTTTTGGATCTGAACGCTCTCTTCTTCTTGCGCGCACCTCGCACATTACAGCACCGCGCAGCACCGATGCTGCCGCGGGGTAGTAATAATCACAATAATAACCCCCGGGATATCTATCTATCCATCGGTATTACTTTTTTTGCTCTTTTTTCCCCCGGATTATTTCTCTTCATCTTTGCAGATCTGACGCGCCGCAGCCTGTCAACAACACACCGCCGGAGGAAGGAGGGACAGTCCTGACTGTCACCAACGTGGATCTAGTCCGTCAGTCAGACAGGGGGGCTCGCCCGCTGCCGCTGTACAGCACCGCTAATACACACACACACTCACGCACGCACGCACACACACGCGCACGCACGCAGCACTTAGGCAGCTCACACACACACACACTGGAGGATTTTTTTGGCCAAATAATCCACTCTTATAAAACTACATGTGGTTGGATGATTCAAATGATCTCCTGATCGCCCCCCCACCCCAACCGCCCCCCCCCCCACCAGTCCAGGACCGAGTCGGACGTCTGTCGCCACTGGAAGCTGACTGACGAGCAAGGTAAATAGAAATTTTAATTAAAAAAAATAATATTAACGCTGTTAAAGGTGGGAGGTTTTGGGATTCTTGCAGAGAGAGAGAGTGAGAGAGACAGAACAGAAGTACAGTTGGGCTGTTAGCTTCCATGCTAGCTAGCAGAGGGAGGCATTTCCACGCACTTTTGAAGCGGGTTGTCAGTCAGCCAGCAGAGCAGAGGTGCTGCTGTGTACGTTAGTTAGCCTGCTGCTGGGTGCATGTGGGTCAAACACAACCGCTACCAGCTCCACGGTCCAGAGTAGTTGACTACAAGCAATTCAATTCTAAGGAGCTTTATTGGCATGAGAAAACTATGTTTGCATTGCCAAAGCAAGTGTCAAAATGTAATAAAAAAACAGTTGAAAATGGGTAAAGTATGTACAGTTGGAGCCGGGTACAGCATTATGTAAACAGAGCTATAGTTATATACATGTTATATATACTCACAGGGTATGAAGCTTTTTGAAACAAATAGCAGCAATCTCTTGCAGTCACTTTGGTACAGATAGCAGCATTTTTTTCTCAAAACTATTTAAATAGTTTACAAAAAAGCCTCAGATTTAGCCTCAGAAATGCGTTAGGTAGCAGCTCTGTTTATTTGTGCAGGAGGTCTACTCGGCACAGATAGTGCGGGACACTCAATGGTTTGTAGTCCTTAGGCTTAGGGTGGTTCAGTGGTTGTGTATTTGGCTTACCTTCTTTTTTCAACATACTGACATACAAGCAATATACTGACTGTGTATGTATGTATGCGGAAATACGCGGCTTTGCTGTGTGTGCGTGTGTAAAACTTAGTAATGTAATGTAGTGTCCTCCGCTCCGCTCCGCACGCAGAAGGAAACGTGGATGAAGTCAGTCAGTGTTGTGGTGAAACAACGTAGCGCAGTTGGTTCGTTTCTGTGTTTATGTAACGAGCCTCCGTTCGCTACGATGTCACCAGAAAGAAAGCACGTTGCAAACTGAGTAGCCGAGGGCAGCGGGCGGCCAAATGGAACAGCAGACGGTGCTGCGTGTGTGTGTGTGCGTGTGTGTGTATGTGTGTGTGCTGCACGCTCACTCTTTCTCTCGCGCGCACACATACACGCGCGCGCAAATTCCAAATTGAATATGTTTTTTTTTAGACGGCTATGAAGTTGTGTGATTTTTCAACTTGCTCATGATGAACGCTAGGGCGTCATGGATGCAGATCAGCTCATGTCATGAATGATCCATGTTGATCCACGCTTGCCTTGCATTGGTTTCAGAACGTCACTTTCTCATCCCGCACAGCACAGCACAGCACAGCACAGCACAGCACAGCGGGGGGTTTGCACATTTTTTGGTAGGATTCCTCCCTGGCGAGAGAAGAGCGCTGCTTGCTTTTAGGAAGGCTGAGCACGAACACACGCATATCAAGGAATTAGAGCAACTCCTCTCTCTGCCTCCTGTCTGAGAGTCTCTCTCTCTCTCTCTCTCTCTCTCTCTCTCTCTCTCTCTCTCTCTTTCTCTCCCTTTCTCTCCCTTTCTCTCTCTCTCTCTGGCTCCCTCTCGCTCTCTCTCTGTCTGTCTCTGTCTCTCTCTCTCTCTCTCTCTCTCTCTCTCTCTCTCTGTCTGTCACCCTGAGTCTCTCTGTCTCTGCTCTCTCTCTCTCTCTCTCTCTCTCTCTCTCTCTCTCTCCTGCTTCGTGCTGACTGTAGAGGGGGAGTGGCTGTTTACCTCTTAAAGTCTTGCTCTCTGGGCGGGACTATCTTATTTTGTTGGTACTGCGTGCGCATCCTCACCTTGTATTTTTCAAGTGGAGGAAAAAACAACAAAAAAACAGGGGCTTTATGGAGCTGAATGCTGATGCTAATGTTGAGAGGGGGACGGGGATGCATATCAAAGGAGAGAATTAATTGATCGTAATTGGAGCATGCGATGCGATGCAATGCAATGCTGTGTGCCTCCAGCACCCCCCTCTTGTCTCCATGCTTTAGGCCACCTACTTCGTAATTGCTTAAAAAAAAGCAGAATATTTATTTCAGGCTATTACTCCTAATCATTAGCGGGCTGAGCAATTTATCTTGATTTTCCTTTTTTTGATAGCACTGTGGTGCCTGGTGGTTGAGCTGGCTCTAGTCTTGAATCAATTAAGTCAGAATCGTCTGGGGACTTGTTAAATGTTCCCAGTTGTGACAGCCCCCCACCACCACTCACACTGGAGAGGACACACACACACACACACACACACACACACACACACACACACACACACACACACACACACACACACACACATACACATACACACACACTCTTCTCTCTCACAGTCCTTCTATTTTCCTCTCTCTCTCTCTCTCTCTCTCTCTCTCTCTCTCTCTCTCTCTCTCTCTCTCACACACACACACACACACACACACACACACACACACACACACACACACACACACACACACACACACACACACACACACACACACACACACACACACACACACACACACACACACACACACACAATCTTCCTCCCGCTGGGTATGAAACCGGAGATGAGTCATGGTGTGTGGGGGCATAACAGCTCTCTCTCTCTCTCTCTCTCTCTCTCTCTCTCTCTCTCTCTCTCTCTCTCTCTCTCTCTCTTTCTCTCTCTCTCTGTCCTCCCTCTCATACACTTTCTTCATGTAGTGTTATCTTGTTTTCACTTTGAAGCTCTCTCTTCCTCTCCCTGGAGGCTGTAGCTTCTCACCTACAGGCAGTGGATGTTTACAAGGCAAGTCAGAGAGGCTGAGACAGATTTTTGATTTGAGTGCATCTGTTGTTCACCCTTCCTTCCTTCCTTCCTTCCTTCCTTCCTTCCTTCCTTCCTTCCTTCCTTCCTTCCTTCCTTCCATCCATCCATCCATCCACTCAACCTCTCACCCAGTGCCCTATTCCTTTTCCCATTACATCATTCATTTACCCTTTCACTCATCCGTCCGTCCGTCCATCCATCTGTCCGTCCGTCCGTCCACCCATCCCCTCAACCTGTCATCTGAGTCTGTCTGTGTGTGGGCGGCACTGTGAATAAATAGCTTGTTGTGATCTCGCCGTCACATACTTAGGAACATGGCTCGTGGCTTCATGTGTGCATGTGTATGTACAGTATGTCAACATATGAGCGTGGGTAGCCATACGTGTAAATATGCCTGTGCATTCCCGCGTACCCGTATGGTATGTCAGTCTGGTACACATAACATATAGGCCAAGTCAGGGCGAGAGCCCGTGAGTACATACGAACACGTGTGTGTGTGTGAGGAAGTGGGCGGTGGTGCAGCGTCTGTGTGTGTGCGTTAATCATCCGCTGGCGATTGGTGGAAAAAGGGGGTAAGGAGCCCACGTGGTCTGTAGTATCACATTAGCAGCTCCGGGGGAGGAGGGGGAGAGTGAGGATGAAGAGGGAGAGAGGGAGAGGGGGAGGGAGGGGGGAGTGTTACTCATGAATGGACTGATGCTTCGCATGGCTGTACGTCACTCCAACTGTACTTCTAATCCCCCTCACAGTTACTGTACACGCATATGTACACACAAATGCACGTGCGTGCGCACACTCTCGCGCAACACTTTCGCGTAGACGCGCGCACATGCAACAGGCATACCTACTGTATGTGCATGCACAAGCGCACGCATGCATGCACAGCAGAACACGGGCACACATGCATCATGCATGACAGTTTGCCTTTGACCTACTTTACCTGTGGGTTTGTGTTTTGCGGAGAGAATGTCAGATGAGAATGAGTACTTTCCCAGAGAGCTGAGGGGTGTTTGTGTTATGATGATAAGCCATGTGCCTGGAGGCGGGCTGGCTCGTTGTCATGTCACCAGCTTCTGCTGTGGTCAGTTCTGCACACCAACTGAAAGCAACTAGCATGCCAAAACACAAGAGCCTTCCTACTAGCTTGTCTATGAATATGTTGTGAATTGGTGTGTTTGTGTGTGTACAGTATTATGTACTTGCATGCGTGTATGTTTGCAAATGAGCAATAGTTATACTATTGATACTCTATGAAGGCTGGTCATTAATAAGCCCTTATATACATTGTCGTACGCCAAATAGAAAAAATAACCGACACAAGTTCACAATGTGTCGTGATGCAACAGGTGTAGTGAACTTGTAGATCTGCTAATAATATTTTTTTTTGCATATTTTGGAATTTGATAATTTTTTACATAACATAACCATTGGTATTGCTGTTGTGGGCTGTTTGTGTTTTATAATACAAACATGACCTTAGTTTTGTGCATGTATGTGTGTGTGTGCGCGCGCGTGTGTGTGTGTCTGTGTGTGTGAGTGTGTGTGTTCCGCACAACAGTGTTTGCTGTCAAATGATGACCCTGCTGTGGCCTGGGAACGTAAGCTCATTAGCTGTGTGTGTGTGTGTGTGTGTGTGTGTGTGTGTGTGTGTGTGTGTGTGTGTGTGTGTGTGTGTGTGTGTGCGTGTGCATGTGCATGTGTGTGTGTGTGTGCATGTGTGTGCTATCATGCTGTTAGGTGGGCAGCATATGACGTCAATCTTAAAGAGGAGTGTTTTTCACCCTGGGCTGCTGTGACTCACCCCTTATTAGTGAAGGATAATTGCAAAGTACACACACACACACACACACACACGCACACGCACACGCACACACACACACACACACACACACACACACACACACACACACACACACACACACACACACCACCTGGAAAGAAAGGAAATAGAATGCATACTTCACAAATATGCTTGCGGGATAATTGGAATCTGCCTCATTACTCCTCTATTTGCAAGAACTCTCCCTTTTTGGACGTGCAAAGTGTGATGGACTTGCAACTATAGCAGATGGTTTCACAGATAAAACCAATGAGCCATCAGTTTTGCTTACAGTGTCCATCTAGATCTGTACTGTTAACAGACAATTGACTGTAGCACGGTTGGGAGCAAATGCTGTAAAAGTTCACCTTTAATTTCTCCTTGTTGGAGACTTACTATAAATCACTCTGGATTAACAAAATGTTGCCAAAGTACAGCGATTTTCAAGTGTTTTCACTCACCTTTGAAAAATCATAGAATATTTATCTCCAGTATGATCGATCTCGCAATCGCTTTAAAAGGCGTATCCGAGTCTCGTAGAATCGGGAAACAAGTGATCATCCGTTGCATAGTTGTGGCCAGTTGAATGTAGGCTGTTTTTGCCAAAAATGCAACACAAACAGTGGAAAAGCCATTCTTCCAGATCGAATTACAAGGAAGTGAAAGGGCTGTTTGTATTGCGATCACATGACCCGCTGCTCCTCTCCTTGTCTGGGAGCCAAACGGTGACCTGTAGGCAAGTGAACAGCGCCATCTAGTGTAAAACCACTGAAAACAAAATTGCGTCATTCTCGTCATTGGCGGTGTGGGCCATAATATGTCAAAATATGACAAGATTTCAATCTGAGGCCGATTCTACACATTTCTTCGAAATCCTACATTTCCGAAAAACATATGTTGCTATATCAGTGGTGCTCAAACTTCTTCATGTCAAGGACCCCCAAAATTACATGTATTTGGCCTCCGACCCCCATCTATTTTGTTCCAGGGACCCCCAGAAACAAAGATTTGAGTTAAAAATCGTCATGATTTTTCAAAAAATAGCAGATCTACAAGCTCATAGCGCGGCACGAAGTGCACACATTATGAGCTTGTATATCTGCTATTTTTGAATATCCAAAGTATAAAATAATGCTTTTTAGCTCAAATCTAAAATGACACTGATGCTTTCTCGATTTTAATGGGTTAAGAGCGTCTGCTAAATGCCTAAATTGTAGATTGTTATATGACAGTGTGTTCTTGCGTGTTATCTTTCTTTTCAAAATGTCAGTATATCCATCGAGGAAATTGGCTTTTGTCTAAATACCGGTGCACTGATCTTGCTATTTTTTCAATTTAGTGAGTTCTCGGGACCCATATGTGATCATTTGAGTGGGTTCCAAGGAAACTGAGTGTTTTATTTTTTACGGCAAAAAGTACAAATTGAGTCGACACACTTGCTGAAATGCTGTCAATTTTCTTTCTATCGTGCTCCAACTATCTTGCTAGAATACGTATTGATTTAAAATAAAATGTCTTGCACCCTTAGTAGGCTGATTACAAGTGTCATTTTCACCTGGATTCAAAGTCTAAAAGATTAGCTGTCACTCTTATGAAAAGACCCGCCACCAGTAGCCCTTGACACCAAACAGAGGGTGTATCATCTATGAAGGCCAGTAAGTCTTGTTTTTCATGGACTTTAGCATGACAAAACATTTGCATTGTGAGCTTGTAGATCGGCTATTTTCAGCAACTAGAGCGAAGAGATTTGATGTAGAGGGGAAAAAAAGGAGGGGACCAAGTATAGAGCCCTGGGGGACCCTGGTGGTCAATGAAGTACTGTATAGGGTTTAAGTGAGAAAAATGTGAAAGCAGTTGGCAAATTCTTGTATATTCTACTATCCTAGTCTCTGTGGCCAGCGAGTGAAAAGACCTTCCTCCCCCCTTGACTGTACCTGTCTGGCTTCCTGCTGACTCGGCTGGTTTTGCTGACAGAAAGAGAAAGGGATGCGTTTCTCCGTTTCAGTAACAGCCAAGTCCTTCCCGTATCAACCGT
>NC_137609.1:31221235-31231235 GCF_963280865.1 Gymnoscopelus braueri
GCACACATATGGGTAGACATGCAGACGGGCAGACAGATTGACAAATAGCAGGCATGCTGACAGACAGGCTAGACTTGGAAGTTAGCAGGCCGCATAACAATGTCCAAGGGCCCGAGGCACGGTGGAATTAGACTATCTAATAGCCCTGGCAGCCATCAGTCAACAGTAGGGGAGAGCGAAAGAGAGAGAGAGGCAGAATAGGTGACGCATTACAAGACACCTGCACCTAAACATCACAACGGCTTGGCATGGGTTTGAGCCCCGTGGGCGCCTCTGGAATGCTTTAGCAGGCATCAATAGCCTACACACAGTCCTGGTTGGCTAGTCCAGTGATTTTCAAAGTGGAGTCCCCCCCGGACTCCACCCCCAAGGACCCTTGAGGGGTGACAGGGAATTGTTTTAATTCACTATATAATTTAATTCACTTGGAATTATTACAGTACAAAAAATGTATGAGTGACTATTCTAACAGTATGCTTCAGTGTCACCACTATGTATTAGCTCTGACATTTAGATAATTTGATTTAAACCAACCCATCTTTTCATGTCAGGGTCCCTCGGACAGAATAATTTGAAATGGGGGTCCGTGGCCTAATGAAAGTCAATTTGGGCGTCCGTGACATGAAAATGTATGAAAACCTCTGGGCTAGACCATTCAATCTTATTTTCATCAAGTGGGTTTCCCCTGAAAAGCCCCCAAAATAATGTTTTGGTATGAAACGTTATGGCATTCAATTGATAAAAAAGAAGAAGAATAAAGCGATTAGAATAAAGGCTCATCCAATTAAATATTCATTGACTTTCATTTGACGTGATGTAACTGCTGAACCCAGCTACAAAATCATTTCCTGCTTCATATGGGCTTGGGCGAAATCTTTTAAATTATCGAATATCCCAAGCTTCAGTCCTGGGACTGATACAGTATGCTGTGGGGAATGTGCTTAGACTGACCAGCAGCAAACATGAATACACATTGTACAGTGTTGTGGGGTGTGGTATCTGCCTCTATCTGTAGCTGACACATTTGTTTTCTCCTCACTCACACCTGTGAGTTAGTGTGTTGTTTGGTGTGCTGATAACACTGCGTTCTCAAGGCCTGTTTTCACATGTCGGTAGAACAGGCTATTGCATTCAGTCAGTCGTGGAGCCCTATCTGCTGTGTCATTACTCAGCCAATTAATTTGCTCCCCGGGCGTCTCGGCTCACCCAGCATGCCTTGGTCTCACTTGTCACAGGTTTGTCTTACTGCGAATGTCTCGGCGTTACTTTAAACGTTACAAAACTAAATCCGACAGCGAAAAGATGTTCTCTACATGGGCAAATCTGCATCATTGTGTTGTATGCAGCGAGCAGACAAGCCGAGCCTCTTGGTATGGACGTATAGTTTACAAGGCGGCGTTCAAATCAAGTTAAACAGTCCCTTGTCTTTCTAAAGGTGTTTTCCACTTGCCTCGTGGTTTCCTGGTTGTCTTTTTTTTCTATCAGCTACGGTTTCTGAGAAAAGCCAAGCCCTTCAGATCGAAAGTGAAGCTTAACTGGGCTTTATTGTGTATAAACAAGCCAGGCATCGCTCCGCAACACGCCGATCAGCTTGTCTGAATGCCCGTTGGCAGAGTACTTGGAGGCCAGTCTGTGACGTAAGCACTGAGTAGTCTCGCGTAGCCAGACAACTACTCCACAATCTCCGAATGCTATATAGAGTCTAGAACTACACATCCCGAGAACGGAAGCTGTCATCTGTTCACGAAAGAACCATGATCAGATGAGAACCATGTAGAGTCAATGGTCAATGTTACATTGCATACTAACGAATCCTAACCCTAACCCTAAACCATTCCCTAACCCTTACCTGCATTATAAATAATGCCAAGAAGACCAATTTAATAATTGTTCAACACTTTATGACACATGGAATAAATTCCCTAAAAGTCTCTGGCCTAGAACATAACCCAAATTGGACACTAGGACAAAGGCAATATAACGAAAGACAATGGATAAACAGATTAGGTACAATTTTTCCAGAGGGACTTAATATGACAAACACTAGAAACACACAAAACAACCCTTCTTAATTCAATCAAACAAACTCACAGAAACACAAAGAGACCACCAGGTACTCAGAGAGAACTAAAAGAACAAGGACCCACTCAGAGGAAGGAGGAGTAACGCCTGACCGGGATACTAGATTAAGGACAAACACAGAAGCATCAACGACCCTATGGGAAGACAAGGGGCTTCTTCCTGACCCATAGCTTAAAACCCAAATAGGTGTGAGGATACTCAACCCAAATGCCCACTCAAACCTTCAAAAGGACTAAGTGGGTTAAGACACACATAATCAAACAATGGACCTAGGAAGACTTAGATGAACAAATGTGAAATAATAAGGACCTTAAAATTAAATGTTTTAAGGTCCTCATTACTCTAAAACCTAACCCTTGTAGCAGAAATGGAGAATGGTGTCAGTCCCAGCAAAGACGCACTAGAATTGACCAGTAGTCACTGGGAGGTTCAGTTGGGGCAAACGCAGTCCCCACAAACATCATTTACTATTCTGTGCCTATCGGTACATAATTCGGACGGGGCTGAGTAGGCTCAAAGCGAACTTCGCTTCGTTCGGCACGGCAACTCGCGCGCCTTAGCGCGCTCGGTGGTGCCTCTCGTGGCTCAAGTTCGCTTGAGACTGCGCCCCTCCATCGCGGTTGGGTCCATAACTATATTTGTTTTCCTAAAATCTTTTATTGAGTCCTAATCCTGTACCATTCTTATAATGAGACTATGGATGAATTTTGGTATGCAGTCCAACTAAGGTGGGACTCAGGATGACTGGACGTACCTGCCATGCACAGTCCCCAGTGAACATTCCTCACAAAGCTCACTGGCAATTTTATTTATAGTTTGTAAACATGCCTAAAAACCTAAACTTTGAAGAAAGGGAAAATGGTTAACCCTAATGGGGAATCCTTTCTTAGGAAAGGCGAAACAGCCAAAAAGAACTTAGGGCTAAGATTTAGAATTTAGATTAAAGACTTAGTAAACAGAATGTAAAAGTACAAGGACCTTAAAATTAAAGAGTAACGGGATCCCAAAAAGACTTTCTTTCAAAAACAAGATGGCGAGAGCAAAAATTCCTTGCTCTGCCTTTTTCGGAAAGGATGCCCTTTCTAAAAAAGGCTTAGCACTGAAGTCCAACCCAAACCATTCCCTAACCCTAACCCTAACCCTAAACCTAACCTTAACCCTAAACTTAACCTTAACCTTAACCTTAACCTTAACCCTAACCCTAACCCTAATCTTTACCCCTAACCCTAACCCTAAACCTAACCTTAACCCTAAACTTAACCTTAACCCTAACCCTAACACTAATCTTAACCCCTGAACCTAACCATAAACATTGAAATGCAATGTACCGAAATGTTCAGAAATGTTGCCATTGAACGTTTCTGGAGAAATGTACAGTGACAACGTTTCCTCTGGCGGTCCCTCTGGCGGTCCCTAGTGTTGTTCGAATATACGCTATTTTTTTAAATGTTTGAAAATGTCTGAACATTTATGATTCAGACGACTATGCAAAGAATTCTTGCGATTATCTCTATTAATCATGATTAGGCGATTATGTAATAAATGTGACAGGCCTGAAGGAGCACTGCTAGAGCATAGCGGTATTGTACGAGAAACAATTATACATTACAGTATATCATATTTAAATGATGCCAATAGATTTTGGTTAATGAGTCCTAAATTGATAGTGATTTATTAGCCGTGTACCCGCCCCCATCCCTAATTAGTGTTTGTGTTGTCTGTGATGCTCTGTGATGCTCTGTGTGTGTGTGTGTGTGTGTGTGTGTGTGTGTGTGTGTGTGTGTGTGTGTGTGTGTGTGTGTGTGTGTGTGTGTGTGTGTGTGTGTGTGTGTGTGTGTGCGCGTGTGCGTGATGTATCCACTGTGAACAGGGCGAATGTGATGCTGTGTGCTGTATCAGAATCAGAATCAGAACTTTATTGTCACATCACAGGTTTACAGGAGTACAGTAAAGTGGTTGAAATTAGTTTTTGTGCATTGTTTTTGTAGTTTTCAGGAAGAGAAAAAGAAAAGAAGAGTCAGGGGGGGCGAGGGTGGGGGGAGGGGACAGGGAGATCAAGGAGAAATAGAAAAGGTAAAGAGAATCATGTCACGGATAATAGGCAAAACGGGACCATGTAATAGAGCGAGCACGAGCGCTGCCCTCTCCCTCCATTGCGCGCCCGGCAACAACCGGTGCGCTATGGACTCTGTATCCACTGTGAGCAGGGTGAGTGTTGAATGCTTTTCCTGTCAGTTGCACCGTGATCGACCCCAGACTTTACCACTTCAATAACCAGCCCTGGTCTGGATCACATCCCCTGTGTGTGTGTATGTGTGTGTGTTGGTGTGTGTGTGTGTGTGTGTGTGTGTGTGTGTGTGTGTGTGTGTGTGTGTGTGCGTGCGTGCGTGCGTGCGTGCGTGCGTGCGTGTGTGTGTGTGTGTGTGTGTGTGTGTGTGTGTGTGTGTGTGTGTGTGTGTGTGTGTGTGTGTGTGTGTGTGTGTGTGTGTGTGTGTGTGTGTGTGTGTGTGTGTGTGTGTGGGTGGTTGGGTGTGGATGTGAGAAAGAGAGAGAGAGAGAGAGAGAGAGAGAGAGAAAGAACAACAATCTGTCAGTGTTAGAGTCAGATCAGGGCATGTATGTTTATATGGGAGTGTGTGTGTGTGCATGCATTTCTCTGTGTGTGTGTGTGTGTGTGTGTGTGTGTGTGTGTGTGTGTGTGGGTGCATGCATGCATGCATTTCTGTGTGTGCGCCAGGCTGTCAGACCTCCAGTAGCAGAGTGTGTGCCAGCTTGCCAATCCCAGGTGGCAGCTGATTGGCAGTCACCTCTCACTGGCCCATATGAGGTAACGTGAGCAACGCAAACTACATGCACTACTACCCACTTAAGCCCTGCATACTTAGCCGTGCGACAAATGCGGAAGATAGCCGATCTACAAGCTCACAACGCGTCTCAACGCGTTGTGAGCTTCCAGATCTGCCATCTTTGCAAGTTTTGGACATTTTAAAAATGTCACTTTTGAAAGTGATTGCTCTACTTTTTCCACCTACTGACAAATGTCAGCTGTGTGACAGAGGAGAAGTAGAGGAGTATATGAACCAATCTCAAACAGTTTTTTGCACAGTGTCCCCCAAACCTAATGATCTGAGCAAATGAACATTTCACTTCTGAAATGAGAGATCTCTGCCATTTGGGAGCAGGAAACGACCAAATAATGCTTTCCAACCTAGACTTGTTTGTGCTCTTGAAATGAAATTAAATGAAATGAAATGTTGGCTCACTTGGCTGATGAATTTCTGCAGGTGGATACTTTGTAATACATTCCTCTCATAATAGGTTATTGTTTGCTTTGGCGTTTTGTACTATAAAGAATTATACTAATACTGGCAGTGCAAATGCACAGTGGATGTATTACCTAGCATTGAGTAGTGATCATATTCCTAAAAAAATATGAAAAAAAGGTAGCACATCTCATATTCCAGGTCAGGGAGGACAAAACACTCACATTTCACTTTTTGATTTGGCTCACATCACGACAGAAAAACGCTTACGCGTCTCGGCACAGAGCCTTCCTGGGAGCATCTGAGCGATGGAGTAGTGATGTCGGTGCCAATTCATCAGTCCCTGGAGGGATGCAGGCAGCCATTGATCTCCGGTGGGCTCATCTAAAAGCCAGCAACCCTTTTTTTTATAGGGGCTGAGTTTCCCAAATGGGTTGCGGATCTGTAAATATAATTTCAAGTCATTTTCCATGAGAAAGAATGCAAAAAGGTTTGAATTGGGGCTTAACCACAAGAACCCTAGTGTTGCTGTCATGGGGCGAACAAGCTTCATAACGTGCTGCTGTGTAACTTGCGTTGCTCTGCGTTGTGAGCTTGTAGATTGTAGTTATTTCCGGCAAAGAGATTTGGCCTAGAAAGAAAAAGGAGTGGACCTAGTATAGAGCCCTGGGGGACCCCGGGCAATGAGGTGTATAAAGGGTTTACGCGGTTAAAGCGTAACTTTTTTTTCTTCATAAAATGTCATTTTGTAAGTATGTTAATACAATATAACTTGAAGGTATACAATGGTCAAGATTCAATTTATCCCCTGAGCAAGCAGGCAGGCTGTATTAGCTCAATGGTGAAAATGTCATCACTTGCCCAGGAAACTGGGTTCAAATCCGCGGTAGAAGAGGAAAGTTACGTAGTGCAGCTTTAAGTAGGGCTTAATTCATAATGTAACCTTTTTTTTGGATCCTGAGGAGACACCAAATTTCTCTTTTGGGTCTCGAGCTGAGCATTTTTGAAAACCCCTGATCTAAGCCAAAAAACTTTTTTTTTTTTTATCGTGTAGTGGGGTGAGATGGTATTACTCCCAGAGTAAAAATGCTATCTCGATCATGTGTCCTGAAAAGTGATGATTTAGGTCTGCATGTGTAAGAGCCTGTGGAACACATCAGGCTGCTTTGTTGGTGTAGCAAAAATAGGCTTGAAGCCCAGAAACCTAATATCTCCCTCGGCCGGGCGGTGGGGGGGGGGGGGGGGGATTCCCTTTCGGCTGAGCGGTAGGTAGGCGTTTGGTGGGCCAGGTTCGAATCCAGGTGTTTAAACTGGCACGGTGTGGATGTTTGATCAGGAACATGTTTGTCTGTGATGATGAACGGCTGCGTCTGGTGAACCCCGGGCGGACCGGCTGCCTGGCATCTAAAAGCCGCCGCGACGCTTGAATGAAAAAAAAACTCATACCTCATAAAAGGAACGTGTATCAAACTGGACCCCTGCAGTATTTATTCCTCCAGCCGGCAGCTGCCATTCATTTGTCAGTGGTTGATATGAGCCATGCGTGAAAAGGAGGCCACAGTCAAAGTCACATAGCTCTGTAATGTAATCCAGCTTGGCTACAAAGCAGCGGACACCATGCCAACGACTCCGGTGTGTGTGTGTGTGTGTGTGTGTGTGTGTGTGTGTGTGTGTGTGTGTGTGTGTGTGTGTGTGTGTGTGTGTGTGTGTGTGTGTGTGTGTGTGTGTGTGTGTGTGTGTGTGTGTGTGTGTGTGTGTGTGTGTGTGTGTGCGTGCGTGTGTGCGTGCACGTGCATGCTTCCGTGTGTCTGTGTGCATGCCTGTGTATGTTAATGCTTGTGCATGTTTGTGTGTCACTATGCAAGGGTGTGTAGCTACACATGTATTAGTGTGTGTGTGTGTGTGTGTGTATGGGGGGAGGGAGTGATGAGTGTTTTGTACACTCAGTTAAACTATCACTGAGGATTTTAACTTTTTCTTTTTTCTTTTACTGAGAATTTTTCTCTGTATGTTGAAGAGTAAACACCCTTTTTCCCACTCTCCCACTTTCTCTAATTCTTCACTTTTTCATCTCATATCACTTTGTCTGTGTCTCTCTGTCTCTTTATTTCTCTGTCTGTCTCTATATCGATACGATACGATAATACTTTATTGTCAGCTCACATTGAAATTTGTCTTGCGACCCAGCAGCCATGTATGCAACACATATACAGTACACACATTTGACATGACACAAAAAACTAAAACAAAAATACATAATTTACATAAAACATATAAAGACAAGAGCAATGTCCACCACTCAGCTTACCCCTGGCCTAAACTCCTGATTAAGCCTCAATGTCGTCTGATGGACAAAGGACCTCTTCAGTTTGACCTTATTGACCTTATTGTATGTTGGAACACCGTATCTCCTTCCTGAAGGCAGCAACCTATATTCTCCATACAAAACATGGAGCGTTTGAAGTGATTATGATTATGATATCTTTGTCTCTCTCTGTGTCTCTGACTCTCTGTCTCTTTGTGTCTCTTCCTCTAGTGTTGTAATTCAGTCTGTCTCTGTTTATCTTTCTGACTCTCATCTTTCTGTCTGCCACCAGCTTTCGGAATATCCCTCTTTGTCTGATGTTCCTTTTCCCTCTCTCTCTCTCTCTCTCTCTCTCTCTCTCTCTCTCTCTCTCTCTCTCTCTCTCTCTCTCTCTCTCACTCACTCACTCACTCACTCACTCACTCACTCACTCACTCACTCACTCACTCACTCACTCACTCACGCACACGCACACGCACACGCACACACACAGTTACAAATGGATATAATTAACACTGAGGATTTTACTGTGTATCTGTTAAAAAAGAAAAAAAGTCCCAACATAACCAAAACAAAGGTTGATAGAATATTGGCCTGTTTCATTTTCTTTGACAGATTCTTGCCTTGCAGCGATCATAACTAAACTCTTGAATGATATTAATATTGATACGATATTTACATTTATATAGATCAGCTGACCTGTAACGTACTGCAACTGAGGCTTATCATAAGATATTATATAAACAGTAGTTTTGTAGTAGGGCTGTGCAATATTTCAATATTATATCCATATGGTGATATGAGACTACATATAGTCAGGGATCTTGGATATCATTATATTGTGATATGGTGTAATTTATACTTTCAACATTTTTCTGAATTTTCCAAAAATAGAGAAAATAACCAATCTGCTTGTGGATTTGCTATTTTTTTTTATTTTTGTGAGAAAAAAGTGTATCGCCACAATAAACAATACTGTTGCGACAACATCGATTTTGAGGTATTCGGTAAAAAATATCGTCATGTATTTTTTATTTCGTCCATAACACCCAGCCCTATTTTGTAGTGTAGGCTAGGTTGCCACACTCTAATAATAATAACAATAACATGATGTGATGAGATGTGATGAGATGAGATATACTTTATTAATCCCCGAAGGAAAATTGAGGCGTTACAGCAGCATAATGTGATCAAATAAATAATCTACAAGACAAACAAAAACACATCAGACACACATGGACATAATCACACAAGAACAGGGCCGACACAGAACCATATGCATTAAGGGAGAGAGTTGTCATGCATTATGCAGTCTGATGGCAGTTGCTTGGCATAAAATAAAGTCTGTACCTGTACCTGATGTGATGTGATATATAGCACATTATGGCACAGTCCAGCAAGATACAAGACAATGTTATTGATCCATAAAGATGCACCGCACAGTCTATAAAAATAACATGACCATGATTTCTACTCCTTATGAGAAGGAAATGGCATTCTTACTCCATCTGCTAGAGGCGTTTGGCACCCAGACAGACTATCACTATCCTTGGACTTTCTCTTTCTCTCTCTCTCCTCTCTCTCTCTTTCGTTCTCTTTCTCTCTCTCTCTCTCTCTCTCTTTCGTTCTCTTTCTCTCTCTCTCTCTCCCCTCCTCCCTCTCTCTCTCTCTGGAGTTCAGGAAATATCTCAATCTAGACATGAGCTTTGATTCACTGGCTGGAGGAGAAGGGGTTTGTGTGTCTGGCTGGGGTTGTATGTGTGTGCGTGTGTGCGTGCGTGCGTGAGAGCGTGTGTGTGCGTATTTGCCATAGTGAGGAGAAATGAGAGTGAGAGAGCGACACATAACACTGAGTGGGAGAGAGGGAGATGAGAGATACTTAAGTGGTTATATACCGTCGCTGTCAGGCAGAAACCTTGTATGTCCTTAACCGTTACTTGTCAGGAAATGGAAAAAAAGAACCTGTGTTCCGATTCCGAATGGATCCAATGTAGTTATTATTTAGTCACAAGCTCTTGTAACTAAATACTTTTCATTGGCTAATTAGTTATAAAAACCCACATACACACTTCACCACTTTCAACCTGGCTCCTTATTTTGGGCATGTCATTATAGACAAAAACTTTCAAAAAAGGTCAAACATTTTTAGACGACAAAATATACAATTATAGGGCATTCATTTATGAAAGTACATAAAAAGATGAGATATGGAGATACAAGTTTTCTGCCCGACAGTGACGATGTATACTGTAGGATGAGGCAGACAGACAGTAGATTGAGATGGAGAGAGCGAGAGAGGCTCTCAGACACTTTCTTGGCAGTCAGGGAGATGACAATCTGAGACACTCCT
>NC_137609.1:31236235-31253735 GCF_963280865.1 Gymnoscopelus braueri
CTATGAGTTTGAATAATTACATTTTTTGGTATGTTTATCTTTGCCAGGCCAAAGGCCTCTTTGGGTCTCTTTGGCAACCGATGCTGTATTTAATGCCAGTAAAGCTAATCTGAATTGAATCAAATTGAATATATAGAGAGATGCATGGACAGATAGGAAGTCTGATAGGACGTTAGACATGCAAAAAGTACCAACAGTTGTACCATCTCATAGGTAGACAGACAGACAGACAGAGAGACAGACAGACAGACAGACAGACAGGCAGCGGGAAAGACTAGAAGAGACGGCAGATCAGAAAGATGGACAGTTTCATACAGTGACAAAAAGGCAGTGAAAGAAATCAAGTTCGACAGGCAGAGAGACAGTCAGCTAATCGGACAAGCGTACGCCAGATGTTCAAGGCGGTGTGAGGTAAGACTCCGTGGCTAACTCATCACCATCGCTGCCGGATTTCAACCTTCACCAGGGATGACATCTGCTCATAAACACCTCTTACAGCAACGTTATGCCGTGACGTGACACACAAGCTCGCTCAGCTCTCCCCACCGAATGTTGACGTACTAAAACATCACGGAATGTTGTTAGTTGAGACTGCTCGCGACGCTCATCATCATTCCGCCCATCAGACCACTTAACACGGAAGCCGGTTGTAATAACAATGCTTTCGAGATTTGGAAATGGGCCCTGATCCATAAACGGTTGGTAACCATTGTCCTATTGACTTGCAAAAGGAGATGAAAAAGTCTTCTGTACTTTGCTGAAGGAGGACGGGGACGCGAAGGTCTATTTCTTTCGGCATGCTCACGACACATGCCTGCTTCGACATTAGGCCTGAAACTTTCTTTCTGTTGCACGTAGCTCTGCATCCGCATCACGGGTGGTAACGCATACCAGGCTAAAATAGGCCATTGGTATCAGGGATTTGACCCGATACTGATATCTGATACCAAGAGAAAGTAACTTGTCAGAAATAAGAGCAAAGTGACCTGAAATACTGTTGTTGTTGTTTTTATCCCCACACAAAGAAGGGTTGTCGGATCTCAATGGAGACAAAATGTATCGTCACTGTCAGGCACAAATATCGTATCTATATTTCGACCTTTAAATCATTTTTTCGTAAATTAATGGTCTACTCCGTTTGCAAAAAAATGCAGAGCTACAAGCTCACAAAGATTTGCAATTTTTAAAAAAGTTTGAAAGTGAAAGTGGTTAAGTCTGTGGGGATTATAAATATTACAAAAAGGAAACGTATCAACAGGAGCCGAGCTTGTGACTAAATAATAACTACAACGGATCCATAATTTGGAACTCGAGTATATTCTTTAACGATTAACATAATGATTTTGGACCTACAACGTTTCCGCCCGACAGTGACAATATGTAACTCTTTAGTTCACCGACGGCAGCCCAAAGTAAGTGTCTTTTATTTACAGTTCAGGGAAAGTGGAAAACGCGCATTGACATCAGTCCATTCCGTGAGACTCTTTATCAGCGTGTGAAGGAGACTCACCCCCACGGTTGAGGCCGGTAGCTGTCGACATGCCACACTGGTCTTGTTTTCTCCTTTGCAGAGGCCGCGTCCGGCTGCATCTGTCGGCTGGAGGTTATCGCGTTTCTAATTGAAGGATAGCCATGATAATTTTGGCTGCGCCCGTCGGACCGGGCCTTTTAATTAACACACAGCCATGATGGTAACCTCCGCCTGTGGCTCGGCCCCTTCGGTTGGCCTGCCCCCCCTTGCCCGCCAGATGGAGAGGCACCGCAGCTGCCTTGTGTCTCGTACACACACACACACACACACACACACACACACACACACACACACACACACACACACATGCGGTCGCATATTATTGTACGTGGTCACACACTTGTGCACTTACAGCTGGGTGCATGCATGTGCCATGTTTGCACGTATGCAGATCTATGCAGACACACACACGCACACACACATACACACACATGAACCTCATGAACCCTAGCGTCCCTATTCTGGACATATCATAATAGGCGAAAAGTCGGTGGAAAATAGATGAACATTCAGTGGGAAATGGAATGGGCAAGCATTTCGCGAAAACAGTAGCTCTATAAGCTCACAATGCATCGCAACGTGTACAGATGCTATCTTCGCTATTTGACGTACAACAAATTATATAGGATGTATCTGGTCAAAGCATAAATGTGACACCCATACCGATGCATGAAATAGTGTACACGCGCAGACGTGCACACAAGTACTGTACACTCACACTCACACATACTGTACACATCTACTTTGTTCATGGCTGTGAATGGCCCACTCGTCCTGACACATTTATGCTCGCAGCGAGCCGCCGTGTTTCACTGGATGTGTTAGCGCTTGGACAGCTCTCTGTCCCTGTGGGCTTGTTGGTTTGAATTTGAACAGGAGGTGGGTGCTCCCCTACTCAAAAGACACTCTAAAGGCCTCTCAGTCTGGAGTCTATGAAATGAAACGACTTGACGATAACAGCCTCAACCTGCCCGCTGCTGTCTTCCCCGGTGATATCACTGTCCCATAGTTTCTTCTCTGTTTGCTCTCCCTCTCTCTCACCTTTCTCTCTCCTGACTGTTCCTGCCCTCTCTCCCATCTCTGTCTCGCTTTTCATCCGTTTCACTGCCTCCCGGATGTCTCTCTGTTCTCCAGCACCAGAATGCCATCTTTTAAACCTTGAAACTTGGCTTGAATTGTTTCTGCGAAGCTCCGAATCTTTGTTTTCATGATAATGTAGTTTTACTATAGATTTTTGGGGTCCTTCAAAACAGTGTTAAGATGTGCAGTTGGGGTCGCGCCCACACAGTTTTTAGTAACATGCAAATGAAGCAGCAAACCATGTGAACTTGCTTTTGATTCCACACAACTATGATACTAAGTTAGCCTACTGACAGTGTGCACAATAAATGTGATCAGTCCAGCGGTTTGTGATATTAGCTCCAGAAGAAACACACAGTATGACTCTTACAGACGGCTAGCCTCCTACAGAGTCACCCCATAAAAAAAAGCCAAGCCTGACCATCCCAATTCCAATCCACCGAACGAAACTTGGTAGCTCCAAAGCTTTCGACACAGCCCTACCCTTTTCCCGCTGTCTTTCTCACTGTCTCTCGTATTCCTTTGCACACGATGATTGCAGCCATGCAGTATAATACAAACAAACACACCCATACACTTCCTCGACCATCCAGCCTGTCTCCCTGCAGTCGCTGAGGTAACATTAATCTGGTTTGACAGCAGTGAAGCCAGGAGTCACAACATTTGACAGGTCTGTAGCATGAACTGGCTCATGGCTGTCAGTTCACACCACATTAAGATTAATTTATACCCCATCACACGGTGGTGTGGCTTCCCGACAAGAACAGATCTACAAGCTAGCAACGCGTTGCAAAGTGACATGTTGTTAGCTTGTAGATCCGTTCTTGTCAGCAAGCGACACGTAGATGGATTTATGGACGACAGACAGTCAGACCTTTATTGAACCTGAGGGACATTCACTTGTCATAGCAGCACCGCAGTAAGGATGAAACAAAGAGAACTTGCAAGGATAGAGAACAAGTACAGAATAAGTAGTGACACTTATAATGGTAACAATATAATATAAAAGACAGTAGAAAGTCACCTGGCCTGGCCCTCTGCGCCTGGGCTGGTCAGGTGTATTTCTTGCATATTATGCCAAAAGCCCACGATAGGTACAGTATCGTGTGCATTCTATCACCAATACAATAGACTGAAAGCGTCACTGACACTAAGAAATAGAAAAAAGTCAAAAGAGCTGACTTTTCTGCATTGCTCCAGCTGATTTAAAATGGTCTGTGCCATTCGTCGACGCTCCAAAATAGAACTGAGCTCTGAGAGACGTCAACAGTTTTTGACGCGTCCACTCTCACAACGCGTTGCATTGCTTGTCGATCGGCTATTTTCAGCAAAAGCTATCTATATACATTAGTATAGAGCCATGAGGGACTCCAGTCAACCATATCTACGTGTTTAATGACCTAGGGACTGACCTGGCTGTGTGCACTTGGAATGACTGGAGTGGACATAAATAAACATCATCTGCAATCGATCACTAGTATAATGGATATACCTGTATATAGTTACATAACGACTACTACGGATTATAAATGAGGCTTTACGTATCCAACTTGTGTGGGACTTTATACGGTATCTGGAGGTGCGTTTGAATGAGTCATTCTGTGCATGATTGACAGCTTTGTTAGACATTATCAGATCGTATAACACTGGAGCCATGGAAACGCTATAATGGTGCCATCGTGAGGAATATATTGAGTTGGAGCAGTCCTCACAATGTGCTATATTAAATGACCTTGGCATACTGTGTTTTTTTTGTATGCCGGTGTGATGTCATTTAAGTGCCGATATGATGTAATTCATGCTAATTTTAGGGGTGTAGAAATGGAAATCGGCCTTGGGCTACAGTGCCGCACGCGCGCACACACACACACACACACACACACACACACACACACACACACACACACACACACACTCACTCACAGGGACGCTGAGTGAAGCTGTGGGTGTGTTATTGGCTGCAGTGTCTGGTTAATTGCCATTAAGTTGTGTATTAATGAGGTTGTAAAGGACCACAGTGGACTAACTCCTTAACAAGATGCTATTTATACTGTCATTACTTATTAAACCACTTAATAGATCATCATCAGCCCGCCTGCCTCTGGTAAGGGCCAGGTCTGCACTGCTCTCTGCATAATAACCACTGGGCTGGCCTCAGGAAAAATGTCCATTTTGGCCATGTGCCAAGTGCAGGCATACCAAGTGATGTTTAGTCCTGGTGTAATGTTAGCTGGCGCTCAATGAAAACTACTCAGTATAATACTGTATGTACTAGAGGACAAAAATAAATGTGATTAGTATGAACTGAAACTGCATTTGTATGGAAACGTTCATACAAAACATGCAACTCACAGTGGTTTACATCAAAGAGATAAAAACTATTAAAAGGAAGCAAACAAGGAGACTTCCGGTAAGATGGCGGAGAGAGGAGAAGCTTAACAAACAAGCTCTCTACAGTCGGTAAAAATACTATGATTAAAACAGGATCAAAGTGGGAAAAATATGAAGAGAAATGAACAGTAAACAAAGATGAAGCCATAGAAACAACCGAAAACTTATAGCAGAAAGACAAAGTAGCGAAATCATCGACAACGAAGGAGGAAAAAGAGACGAGGAAGACGCTGGTCTGAAAATGGACGGGGGCCTTACTGAAGTGCTTCGTGCGGGACTCGTAGATATAACTGCGGAGCTAAAATCCTTCAAACAAGAAATACAACAGGAGCTGTCGGCTTTTAAAGACGAAATAAAGAAAGAAATGAAGGAGGAGATTGCGGGCTTTCGCAAGGAGGTGGACCTCCAGGCGAAAAGACACGACGAGGAAATAGCAACGCTAAAGTCGGATACAAACGAAGCACAAACGCGCATTTCAAAGGTGGAGGACTGGAGAGTGGGGGCGGACGGAGCCATGAAGGTGTTAGTGGACCATGTGGAGATATTACAAACAACATTTTTGGAGCTCGAGTCCAGGGCGAGGCGGACGAATTTAAGGGTCTTCAATCTACAGGAAGGAATTGAAGGGACCTCGGTAATAAAGTATATGGAGAAACTATTTCAAGAGGAGCTGGTCCTACCCGAAGGGACCCAACTCCAAATACAGAGAGGACATCGAGCGCTATCCCAGAGACCAAGCAATCCGTCTGCACCCCCCAGGTCCATTGTACTGAACTTCCTACAATTCGAGACGAAATAATTGATATTAAGAAAGGCGTGGGAGGCAAACATTCAAGTAGGAGGCAAACGAATAGGATTTGACCACGACTATCCTCCCGAAATTGTCCGTATGAGTAAAGACTACCTTCCAGCTAAAAAAATCCTAAAAGAAAAGGGAATTATCTTCAAGACGCCTTTCACAAAGTTGAGGATCCACTGGCCAGAAGGGATAAAGACGTATAACAGCGCGGAGGAAGTCACCCAAGCCTTGGAGGAGAGAGGCTTCGTGGAGGGAGAGCCGAGCGGGGAGCGACGCGCAGATTCGCCGGGGGAGAAGGAGGGCCATGCGGGGCCAACGGCGGAGACAGAGGGAAACGCGGAGCCGGCGGCGGAGGCGAGGGAACAAGTGAAAGCAAGCCGTGGATCACCGGAGTGGAAGCGAGAGACGAAGACGAGAGGAGCGATGAGAAGAGCTAAGGAAAAGCTGGAAGTGTATAAAAATCAAAGAAAATAATGAGTACTTTCTGCTGAAAATAAGATGTAACATTGAGTTGATAAGAAGGGGGGGGGGAGAAGAAAATTACGAGGGAAGATAAAATACGAGGAGGGAAAAAAGAGTAAATTATGGACGTCATATCTGTTTAGGGGTCACGGAGTTTTTACCCCGTGTTTGGAGGTCACATTCTGTGTTTTATGTTGTATGTGTGAAACTGATAACTGATGGCAGATACTATGGAATGGATATGAGAGGGCTACATGTAACAAGAAGAGAAACAAGATATAAGGATGACTAATGTGGTTGGAATAGTCGCTTAATGTGAATGGTCTGAATTCTCAGATAAAAAGACAAAGGGTGATGACAAAATTGAAAAAATAAAAAATGCAAGTATAGTTTTTACAAGAGACTCATTTAACAAAAAAAGGAACATGAGAAATTAAAAAGGTTTGGCTATAGGAATTCGTATTATAGTTCATATAGAGAGGGACGTAGAAGAGGTGTTATAACTTTAATATCCAATACAATTAATTTTATTTTTGAAAAAGAAATTAAAGATAAAGAAGGGAGGTATGTTATAGTGAAAGGAAGGTTGGATAATGAGCCGGTGACCTTGGTAAACATCTACGCACCCCCAGAAAGTGATAAGAAAGACATTTGATGCAAAAAAAAGTTGTGTGTGTTTTTTCTTTTCTTTTGGGGTTGTATGTGAAGTCTGTTTGTTATTGTTTTGTTTTGTTTTGTTCCGTCCTTCTTTGTTTTCGTGTTTATGTAGTGTATTGTATGTATGTGTGTGTGTGTAAAAAAATGAATAAAGATTCTAAGTGACAAAAAAAAAAAAGGAAGCAAACAAGAAAAACTAAAGTGCCTTGCAAAAAAATAAAATAATAATAATGCACACAATAAAAAAGACAGTTGAATAAAAGACCTTAAAATGTATGAGAAATACTGCTATAGATAGTCTAGGTTAATATATATGAAGTGTCGTTTAAATATTATCAAAAGAGCCTGCCTCTCTAATCTCTTCAGGTGAGGTGTTCCATCATTTTGGAGCATAATTGAAGAAAGCTGCATGTCCAGTGTTTTTTAGGGGTCTGCATATCTAGTAAGCCTGTAGTAGAGGATCTAAGGGCTCGTGAAAGAACATAAAACAACAGGGAGTCTGTGATGTAGGTCAGCCCGAACCCGTTGAGAGCTTTATAGTAGAGAGACTTTAAAAATTGACTCTGGAAGACACAAAGAGCCAGTGTAGTTTACCTTTTGAGTCCTGCAAAGGCCCAACCCGTGGTGTTCGAGCCTGGCCCGGCCCCAACCCGACAAGGGGGGCCTGCAGTTTATTTGCCCGAGCCCTACCCAAGACCCCTCATCAAATCGATCTAATATCTCTCTGACGTACGCTTTCATGTGCACAGCGTGCAGCGTTCTGGTGCCCACGTCGCATACGCACTCTATTGTCAATTAAAGGAGAGAGGTTCAGTTCAGTGGTGAATACCGCTGCGTAATAGTTGACGAGATTTATTAATGTAACACTGAACCACTACCTGCTCTCGATGAGCACGTTGGTACCTAGCATAGTTTCCTCCGCCATCGGTGTGTGAATGTGTGCATGAATGGGTAAATGTAATGCACATTGTAAAGCTCTTTAGATAAAGGCGCTAAATCCACCATTTACCATTTAATACTGGAGAGATGTGTTCTCTCTTTTCTGTTCTTGCCAGCAGTCTAGCAGCAGAGTACTGAATAAGCTGTAACCTTGTATAATGAAGTATAATTAATTCATTAATTAATGCATACTGTAGCTACATCAGTGCACATATAGAGTACAAAAGTTCAATAAGAGTTCTGATCCCCAGCACTGTTGCACCGTTGGCACACATCCGAAGGGCTGTCTAGAACAGTGGTTAAATAAAAAACATTATTGTATATCTGATATTTTTGAAAGATTTTGAATAATTGATAAAAAACTAATAACACAAATCTTTTTTTCAGGGGGTCCCTAGCACATAACATTTTCAGATGGGGGTCGGTGGCCAAATCAATTTGGGGGTCCTTTACATGAAATCGTTTGAGAACCACTGGTCTAGAAAACTTGGTTCTAAATTGTTGTCGTTGACCAGAGGGATTCTCATGCCTCCTTGTGTTGCTTCCTCCTCCAGGTCATGTCACGTCATGGTCCCAGTCGACCAAGAACACGGGAACCAGTAGCACCTGGGTTCGACACCAGCACCAGAAACCATCAGAGGTACGTTAACAACCACAGCTGCTATGAGTGTGTTCACTGTAACCGCCTCATTTTAAGGTTTCTGGTTTCTTTCACGAATGCTTCCAAGTTCCCCCCAAAAATGCAGCATTTGCTTGAAAACCTACAAAATACGTTTCCAAGGGCTGGTTTTTCTTTGCTGAGCTCTTGCATAATCTGGATATCTTGGACCTTGTCCACCAAAAATGTTTGTTTTGATCCAGGATTAGCTCATGCCTTAGATCATCAAGGATTTCCCTGGCTTCTGTATAATTGGTGGTAAACTGTGCACAGGGGTGGGTTGTGTAGAGTGAGAACGGTATAAGAATACGGTCTTCATGGGCAAAAGAAAAGTATGTGGAGCACTTACAAAACCTTGATTTCTATTCAATCTTCCAGATCATTTCAGTCTACTCCAGTGGTGTGATCTAGTTTTTTTTCGGAGGGTATACGATAATTATTCCCTGCGCGACATGCGCGATACGCTATCGCGTTTTCAATGGATGAAATGGTTATTAGACTGTATACGCTTTCCCCCAAAACAATCTGCACTGTATACGGCGTATACACCGTACTGACGGTAGAACACATCACTGGTCTACTCACAAATCATCGATGTCCAAAACCGTTACTTTTGAGGAAAATGAAAAAAGAACCTGTGTTCCAATAGATCCAATGTAGTCATTATTAGTCACAAGCTCTTGTTACTTGTTAAAACCTTTCATTGCTTAAATATTTATAAAACCCTTAACCAGGGTTGCATTGCTCATGGGACGGCCTTGCACACAATGCAAGAACCTATTTGAACAGGAGCACGCGCAGGCACATGCATAGATTTAAAACAACTTAAAATTCACACCTCAACAAAGTTTACAAAGGCTCCCGACCCACACCAGGTGAATTAACATAGGAATGAGCCTAGATGCATATCAATTGTATCCATTGTGTGACCTGTAGAGTAGGTGTTAAGCGACGTGCGCGTGACGTCATTAAAATAGAGTGCAACCACGTTCCAATTCAGCAATGCAACACTGCCCTGAACCAACTCCTACAAGCTCACAGCGCATTGCATGAGGCCTATAGATCGCCTATTTTTGCTACTTAATTTGTGTGAAACTGTCATGCATCGCAGTATTAAATGGGGCATTCATTTAAGAAAAAACATAAAGAGAAATATCAAGTTACAAGGTTTCTACCCGACAGCCACAAAATGTCAAAAGAAAATACATTGTTCTGGTTCAGGGTCTGTTTTTTATTTTTTTGCTCAACAAAAGACACTGAGTGAGTGGGCTGGCTCGGAGTGTAGCATGCAGAGAAAACCCAAGTCATTATGAAGATTCAATCAACTCAGCCAACTCAACTCGAGCTTTATTGTCACATCACAGCTTTACAGGTGTAGAAAAGTGGGTGAAATTCTTTGTCGTACAAGCTCCATCCGTTGCCGTTTCAAGAAAGGTGGAAAGGGATATAAATAGAGAAAGAAAGAAACGGAAAAAAACCCCAAAACAATAGACATTCATTCATCTAAATTCAACAATGAAGGCGGTTCAGTATACTCAGAACTCAGAGAAACATGTGGCAACCACTCCTTATCCAGGCAGTGTGGCTTTAAAATCAGCCACTGAGAGAAACAAACACGGGAATCAAACGCGCGTTCCGTGTCGTTCAGTCACCACAGTGCAGTAAACCCCGGGCTTGGGGCGATGGTACAGATAGGTTGGCTAAAGTAGCGGGTTGGAACAGCCATGGGCCTGTGATGAATGGTCTTATGGGATCTCAAATGACCACTCTGAGAACGCCGTCGGTTGGGGGAAAATGGGCATAATGTTCCCAGTGGTGGAAATGTGGTGGTGCAGTGGTGGTAGCTGCTTGCCAATCATACATACCTCCCACTCAGTCAGCGAAGCATATTCACATCCCCCCCCTCCTTCTCCTCCAGGAGAGCCTGTCTGTCTGCTGCTTCTTTAATGCGAACGGTTTCACCCCGAAAATGAGATATCTGCCATTCAGGGCTGGAGAAGTGGCAGCTAGCTCGTACGAAATGATTGATGGCTCAAAATGATTAAAACCAATCTTCGTATTTTAGTTTTTTTCTTCCTTAACGGATAGGTAATTATATTACTTTCGCAAAACTGAAATCTTCTATGCTCTCTAGAGATTAAATCTTTTATTTCTTTGCCCCCCTCTCCCCTTCAAAATGTATCATCTCTGGAATTGCACCCCTCACTGGCTCTATTATGAGTCTACATCCCCCTTTCACTCACTCCAACAGTGTCAAACTTGTCACAAAACTGTCACACGAAAATATGACGAAAGGATTCGACGGTACAGAAGTTTTTTTCTTTCTGTCTATTTTTTCCCTTTTTCTTCTTTTTTTGGTCTTTAAAATTTGATGGGGAAGAGAAAGAGAAACGTGTCACGCCTTCTCGCTGAACCGGGCAGCTTGCAGTGCACATCAGGGAGCATCTGTCATGCACTGGTGGACAAGTAACATAAGTACATTTACTCAAATACTGTACCATTTTTCAATACTTAAGGATTCTACTGCACTACATCTCAGAGGCAAATATTGTACTACTTACTCCACTACAGTTATTTGACATCTTTAGTTACTTGATATTTTGCAGATTACATTTTAATACAAAACATAGATTAACCACCTATTACCTACAAATGTTGACAAATCTGACTTATCTGAGTAATTTTACTTTGGTACTGTAAGTTTTTAACTCATTATTTTCAACACTTTTGAACTTTTACTCAAGTAAACTTTTGAGTATATATTGTGTTATATTGTGGTATTTCTACTTTTACTTAAGTTAAAAAGACGAAGCTCTTCTTCCAGCACTGCTGAACTGGCTGTGGCTGTTGAAGCCTCCTCCTCCCACTACTAGAGCTACATCTAGTTAACCACAGGCTGTTGGAAGGTCCTGTCACTCTGTAATTACTAGGTTCCTGCTCTGACCCGTGGTGGTTCTGCTCAACAACCTCGGGCTGCGATCCTTTTCATGCCGCCGGCGCCTCCTCGCCACGCTCCCTCGTTCGCTAGTATTCTTCGTTATTATCTTTATTATCTTCGGGGCTGTTGTTACAGTAGGTTTGGCTGATGACGGTGCTTGGTTATTCTGTGGTAAATTATGTTAGCATCAGATCCTATTGGGGTTCGGTTTGTAAGTTTAGTCATGGCATTTGTGTTTACTTTCCACCTGGTGTCCCTATATGTCATTATAGTTGACAATTTTCAAGAAATTGCTGAAATTTTAAAAACAAATCTACAAGCTCACAATATGTCACGATGTGGCACATTGTGAAGCTATTTTTGCTAATTCAACGTACAATGAAGTATATAGGGCTTGCGTGGTTAATGCGCTTTCCACATTTGCGCTTTCCACAGTGCAAAGTAGAGATAACGGTAGACATAGGAGAGAGGCATGGTATTGGTGAAGATTTTGAGCGAGATCTCAAGCTGCAATGTGCAATGTGCTTTATCCTATTGAAACCCCCCAAGGACACTTCATTCTGACTAAGCTGTGGTTAACCCTTATAAGACATCAACAAGACAATAAGGACACTCCTATTCCAAAGGGAATTACCTATAAACTTCCCAGCTGTAGTTGTCAGTGACTAAGAAGTGGTAAAAAATCCATTAAAAAAGTGATATCAATACAATCGCACCTCAAAGCGACGCCAGCAACTGTACATGTACAGCAGACAACTCTATGGAAAGAGACGCAGCCTCGGTTTTAGCGAGTGTGGCAAAGGGCAAAGTTTTAGGACTCGTAATGACAGCGTAGCTATTTTCTATAGCGAGCCACGTCTGTATTTGAGCCTTGACAAGTGCTCGGCTCTGCCTACACTACCTCTTAGAAGTGGTTAGAAGGAGGATACATGGAGACGCTTCCCTTTTCTGTGTGACCGTTTTCATCTAGATTTACACAGAGACAGAGAGTTTGAGAATCATGCAAATTTCTTAGAAAAACAGGAGCATAATTACATACACACAAAGACCACACATAGACAGAATGTCATGGAGTGTGAGAGGTCAGGGTTTGTGTGAGAGAGGAGGGGGGAGAGCACTAGAGAGGCGATATCGCAGTGAATAGTTTGGCTTTTTGAATGAATAGGAACTAGATTATTACTTTGATTTGTATTGTTATTGTTTTTTTCAAAAACTGACTCTCCTGTAAGCGTTCACTGGTAACAGCTCTGCTGCTATACCCAAACCACTCAGAAATTCCCCGCTTCTCTCTGGGGGAATTTGTGACACGTGTCAAAACATCAGCATAGAGGACAGACACAGACTGTCACCATGCTGTGCAAACATACACACAAGCATATAGTCATGCACACAAACATATACGTGTGTAAGTACGCACGCACGCGCGCACACACGCATGCACGCACACACACACACACACACACACACACACACACACACACACACACACACACACACACACACACACACACACACACACACACACACGGATTGCTCTCGGCTTTTATTATTAAAAATGCATCCCACACACACAGGGACAGGGAAATGCCAAATTCCTTACATTTCATTCAAATCTCCCTATTTCTGTTCATCGCTCTCGTTCAGGTCATGACAAAGTGCCCCTGCATGGCTGCAGAAGGACACAGAGTGAGAAACTTAATGGCCCTCATTTATCAACGCAGCTTATAAACCGGCTTATATTTTTCCATATATTCGGCCGTACACCAACGTCGAAGTCACATTTATCAACGAATCCTACACAGCTGATCCGAGCCTACATTTGGTCCCAGGCTTGATAAATGTCACGGCTGGAACCAGCGTCATTTAAATAACACGCCCTTAAATATTCTCAAAACGCCCCGATTTTACGACATGAAGAAGGACCAGAATACGACCAAAGACATCAGAAGCCAATGAGAAAGAGTTTCCCCCGCCTGCCTCGCCACACACGCACACGCCCCCTCTTTCTCTCTCTCTCTCTCTCTCTCTCTCTCACACACACACACACACACACACACACACACACACACACACACACACACGCTCGCCCAGCTGTGTTTTTCATGTATTGTAATCCGTACCGTCCGTAGCGGTACAATCTTTGTCACGTAGGCTGTAGCCTACATGAATGACAAATTATGATACCAATCACATCGCCATGAATGGAATACGTTTGTATATTAATTTATTTAACCCATACCGAGCAGTGCGCAAGCAGTCATGTAGGATATTCCCCGTGAGACGGCAGTGGTTTCGGTCCGTCCCGTTAATAAGAGATTGGAGCGTCGGGTTTATATCCTTAACCCATCCAGGTTGTCTTCAAAACTCTCTATGACATAACTCCATAACATACTCCACAAGCTACTGTAAGTTTGTACACCTCACTGTCCATGAAAAGATCGTCGGCAGTCCCGACCGCGGGACTCCCGAGTCCCGACGCAAAAGCGCTCGTATATTTTGAAAATAGCAGATCTACAAGCTCACAACGTGTGGCGATGCGACCCGTTTTTGAGCTTGCAGATCTGCTATTTTAAAATAGCCAATGCAACTGAATGACTGTTAAAGCAGTTTGTTTAAATTACTTTATAAAATGTTATATTTTCACAGGGATTAATTATTAGTGTGTAGATATACATTTAGGAGTGGATTATGTGTCCAGATGCCTGTCAGACAGTCAGACAATGCTGCTCCGCAGGTCTAGAATGGAATAAACGGGCGCAGCCAACGTCAACAACTGGTCTCGACCAGACGTGAGATCTCAGCGTATGGTAGGATGAAGCCCACGTCAGGATATATTGATAAATGCCGAAAGGTGCGGTGATCTCGCCCTACGCCCATTATTTGGGCTGCACCGCGTTGATAAATGAGGGCCAATGAGTCTGAAAATTCATCCTCTTGTCAGTGAATCCATATGGAGAGCCATAGGTTATTGTGAGCGCTAGCTCAGTCACCAAGTGAAGTCCTTTGGCGTGAAACTATTCAGTCTCACTCCAGCCAGTCAAAGTGTTCAGCGGAGCTTTGCTATGCAGTGAAATTCATTCAGTTAATTTATCCGGGAAAACGTTGCTGCACATGGATGCTCCTTTTACAACCAAGGCTCCACACTAAAGGGCTCAAACCGTATGGCATTTGTATTAAAGCAGTGAAAAAGTGACATAAATAATCGGTTTAATACTACATTTAAAACATATATCCCATTAACCTCTGGAATTGCGGTCCCTCAAAGGTAAATTCCACATACATAATAATTATTAGACGTGTGTGAACACCCAAGGAGATGACTACCATGCTGTCAGCCGCCTATCAGACAGCCGCACTGAAATACGTTGCTTTAGGGCACCACAGTGGCAGCTGCGGGAAGATTATATTTCTCAGTCACACCCAGAAGTTTCCGGTCGGATTTGAACCGGCAGCCCTGGAACTCAAAACCGTGCTTCTTAAATCTCCAGACTCCTTCCACGTCTAATCTACATCATGCTATAACAATTCCACGTTTGTATTTATGAATAGCTGTTGATTGTTGATGTGGGTTACACAGGGAAGTCAAAGCAAAACATTATCAAAACATTATCAAAGCAACACACAAGAGAACAGGAAACACAGAGATACAAAGGGTGCTTAATCTGCACAGTCCGATCTTATCTGAAGTTAAACACTCGGGGGCTGTGTCATTGACTGCTGAGATGGCTTTTTACTAAAGTTTTTGCGCCGCAACTAGACTTCCTTAACATGCAGTTTTTAACACATTAACTGCCAGGAATTAATGATTAATTATGCCAGCGTTTTTATTAATCTTTCGAGACCCAGCAAATACATTTTTCAATAACGATGTAAACATTAGATGTCTGGGGGGGAAAGACGAGGGTCTGTTCTTTCTTCCGAAAAAATAAATGTGTAACCCCGATCTTCCGTTCTTTAGTTATCGGCAGTTGAATATGGCTTGTTTTCACCAAAAACGCAATCTGGGAAAAGAAATCGGGGATACATGTATTTTTTAAAATCTGATAACATCAGACCGGATGGGCTGGATTTTTTTTTTGATCATGTGATTTCCGGGTGTATTCTTCTTCGGGAGTCCCAGGATCACTGACAGCTTACGGAAGAGAGCCCTCTATCGTAATCACTGACATCACCAAATGACGTTTATAGACGTCAATGGCAGTAAAGCGTTGGATTTTAAATGACGTCTATAGACGTCAATGACAGTCAATGTGTTAAGTGATCCTATTACATTTTGTTAAAATACCTGAAGTTTTAAATAGCTCGATATTCCGATAGCAATCATTGCCATTGAGTGTTTTTTTTTCTCTCCCCGACTCCCCAGCTCTTTAGTAAACAGAAAATAACATTTCAGGTCGGAATACCAATTTTATCCAATCAGGAGAAAGAACTCATACAGGATGAGTGAAATTGGAATTGGTAAAAAACAAGCGGACGTAATTGGAACTGAAACACTACTGTAGCTGATAAATGGTCTTTGAGAGGTTCTCTCACCGATGCATTGACAAATAATGGCCAGATTCAAATCTCTGTCTCAGCAGTCAGACTGCTGAGACATAGACGTTAACCGCTTCCAACATTAATCACCTGATTAAAAATGCATGTGATTGACCTTCTAATCAAACTGTAATGAGCTCATGATCAACACTAATGCAATTTTGCACCAAGCGTCACATCCCGTCGTGTCAGCCGTCCTCGCTGGCGCTCTGAGAGAGGCATGATGATGGGGTGATACTAAGTGAAAAACACTCCCATAACCACTAATGTCAAACTGTCCTTTTAGCAAGGTGCTGGTGTCCCCCAAACTCCTCCAGTGAAGCTGCTCAGTGGCTATGCCAGTAGAAGAGTAGTACTGGAGTAGAAGAGTATTACCAGAGTAATACTGTAGTACTGGAGTAGAAAAGTATTAGCAGAGTAGAAGAGTATTAGAAGAGTTGTACTGGAGTAGAAGAGTTTTAGCACAGAGTAGAAGAGTATACCAGAGTAGAAGAGTATACCAGAGTAGAAGAGTATACCAGAGTAGAAGAGTATACCAGAGTAGAAGAGTAGTCTTGCAGAAGAGTAGTAGTACTGGAGTTGGGAGCAGAATTGTAGTGCTGGAACTACAACTCCCAGGTGAGAATGTGTGTAACTGTTACAGTGAAACAGGTCACTGCTGTAAAAAAAAGAGCGTGCATGCTCAGCAAAACTGTGTGTGTGTGTGTGTGTGTGTAAAGACAGAAAAGGAAGCCAGGGTTGGAGTAAAAGAACATGTTTTGTAAATGAGGCCCCTGGAGCCCATGCAAGTCTGTTGGCTCAGTTCTTACATTACAAGAACATACCTTTGCTTTCGTACAGAAACCTCTTATCTCCATTTTTGTAAATTAACGCCCTACTTGATCATACTACAGCGTCACACAAAAGCATCAAAGGTAGCAGATCCACAAGCTCGAAACGCTTCACGTCGCGCCGTAGATGTGCTACTTTTTCTTTTTCTTTTATGTGAATCATGAAAAGTAACGGTTTTGGACATACAAGGTTTCTGCCCGACAGGAACAGACTGTACTACAATGTGGTTTTACGCAGCCCGGGAGACTCACATAAACAAGTGATATTAGGAGAGCGGGCCACTCCCAGTGCACCATGGGAGGAAGGAAATGTGGTGGGGGGGGAGTTCAGACTGAGCCTGAGCAGGTGTGAAACCAGAACTGTTTCCCCCCTTTCTCTGTGTTTGTCTCTTTTTCTTTATTTCGTTCTCTCGTTTTTGGCTGCACCACAAACACACGGTAATATTCTCAGTTTTAATTTAATTCCGAGAGACTCTCGGAGAGTTGAATTTCCTTTTTACTGTGTGGAGGCGAAAGCAGAGGATCCGAGTAGCCCAGGCCTCTGTGCGTGTGTGTGTGCGTTTGCGTGTCTGTCTGTCTGTCTGTCTGTCTGTCTGTCTGTCTGTCTGTCTGTCTGTCTGTCTGTCTGTCTGTCTGTCTGTCTGTCTGTCTGTCTGTCTGTCTGTCTGTCTGTCTGTCT
>NC_137609.1:31256235-31266235 GCF_963280865.1 Gymnoscopelus braueri
ACAGAGAAGGGAAAGCCAAAGAGCGTTCTCTAGGGAGATGGAGCGTTGAGAAATGGAGAGTCAGAGAGAAGAGGGAGCCAGAATGAGAGTAGGACTGAAAGGAGAGAAGATTGGGTTGAGAGAGAGAGAGAGAGAGAGAGAGAGAGAATGAGAGATAGTGAAACGTTCAGGTAAGAATGTAAAAGTAAATCAGTCGGATCGGGAAAAGGGGGCCACGGAGAGAAAAGAGGGGAAGGATTGCAGAGAAAGTGCATTACAAAACATGGAGTGCCTGATAAGCGAGGTCAGGGAGACAAAAGCAAGATTCAAAGTGAAACAGCTCTGTCTTATTAATCACTTTCATAGCCTTAAGCCGTCATACAAAGTAGCAAAAATAGCTGATCTAAAAGCTTTTAAATGTGCTATAATTTGATAAATTCATTTGGATAAGCTTCGCCTATGACAGACCCAATATAGCAACACCAGGTTGAAAGTGGTTAATTGTCGGAAGCAAGCACCTTCTCCCTTTCCCGCCAAACCTCTCTTCATTGGCACTTCAAAGCACGTTGTTTTTGACCATCCGGGCAGCGGGAACATTCCCCCGGTGTTTGCGTGTCATCATTATTGTTCACACCGGGCGTTGGCTTGTCCATGCCTAATTGATGCTGCGCCTGCTCAACTCTGTATTCCACCCAGATTACAAGTGCAAATCAGGCTCCAAAAACCAACTCTGCACACACACACACACGCACACGCACGCACGCACACGCACACACACACACACACACACACACACACACACACACACACACACACACACACACACACACACACACCGCTCGCTGTTACTTTGATGTAAGTTTATACTCGGGAGTGTCTTTGGAACTTCTTTGCTTTAGACTAGAGTGACTGTAAGTGAACTAATGCTACTTTCACATCCCCACTTATCGGGACAAAACACATGCTCATTACAGAACCGTTGAATGCTTTGCACGTCCCAGTGGCTACCTGGGGACTTTCGTAATAAAAGGAGATGGCCTCTCCTTGCCTTCAAACAAACAAAATGCATCTGCATCGCCCCGAGCTTATTTGTTCTCCAATAGCTATTTATAAGACCTTCTTGTTTCATGTTGAAAAGGGACATGCAACAAATCCAGGATATATGTTATACTGTATTATACACCCCCCCCCCCCCTCCCCCCCGGGGCTTGGTTGGCTTTTAAAAAACAGTAATAGACATATTTTGCAACTTTGCCAACTTAACCTTTTTTCCCCAAAACCTTTTCCCTTTATTCTCCCAATTTTGTTGTTATTCCAATGTCCAATTCCCCCCGCACTCGTGTAGTCCCTGTCATTGCTAAGCCCTACAGTTTGACATGTGGGAGGGTGTAGAATGAGCATGTCTCCACCTATACACGTGAAGCCACCAGCAGCTTCCTTACACCTGACAGTGAGGAGTTGAGGACCTGTAAAGCGCGTGGAGGAACACGCTGTCTTACCTAGTTCTTCTTCCCCCTATTGAAAAAGGCACCCTGACCAACCTGTAGGAGTCACTAGTGGACTGACAGAGACTGTCTGGCCCGTCTCCCACCCTTGAGCACGGCCATTTGTGTTCGCTCAAACACCTTGCCAAGCCGGAGGCACTGCGGAGGATTCAAACCCCCTAGTCTCTGTGGTGGTGGTCAGGAACCTTACCACTGCGGCACCAAAGCACCCCGGGCCAACTTAACCTTTAACCCAGGTCTGCGTTTTTTGACACAGAACTCTTCTACCCAACTTATCCAGCCTCCTAACGTAGCCGTGGCAGTGACTTTGATCCCATGTAACAAACTCTTATCGTCCCTGTTAGCGCATGGCGTCCAGGCCGCATATACGTAGGCAGGAGAAGCAACAGACATGCGGTGCAGTATTAATCAAATGGTTGCTTTCCAGACAAACTAGGTCACCCACTCCCCACCCCCCCACTCCCTGCAATGCCATTTCCTAACCAGTTCCCTGGCCACAGTGTGCCACATCCATGATGATATTTGCATTCGGCTTTGTGGGGGTAAATTGGCTTATCATCTGTGCCTGGAGTCTCTTGTCTCTGACCCACTTTTTTTTTTCATTCTCTTTTTTTTCCAACTTTTTTATTTATCCAGGGAAGGTTTGCTGAGCGTGCATAACTTTTATATATAGCAACGGCGTGCCATATATTCATACGGTTACACACAAGTGCACCTGAGACATCGGCTCACTACAACCACCGGGTTTTTCCATGAGCCCTTGACCTGCTCCATTTGGGTGTCTTGCTCAAGGGCACATCACGAGGTGCTGAGGGTTTAAGCCGACACCCTTTAGCTCCCCAGCCTGCTGCTCTCTCTGACTCTATAGGCTACCCCTGGAGATGATACTCCTCCCCCCTCTCGGGGGCCAAAATATATACGCCACATCTAGCCTATATTTGCATTGTAGCGTTGTGAACTTGTGAGCCTATGTTTTAGTGTTGTGAGCCTGTAATGGCTATGTTGTAGCATTGTGAGCCTGTAATGGCTATGTTGTAGCATTGTGAGCCTCTAATGGCAAGCCCAAAATAGGAAATCCAGGTTGAAACTGGTTTAAAATAGGGACGCATTGGCCGCATAATTGCAGATACCGATGTCGTCAAATAGAGTCAAACATAGGCAGATATTTTGGCCAAACCAAGTTATTGGTCGGGCTCTAATGTCTTGGCGTCATTGTAGTTCTCTTTCTCGACGTGAATGTGAGGTAGAGTTATGACTCGCTACAGGCCCAATCACTTGCGTTTGACGTCATTGAGTCAGTCAATCATCACCTTTATTGAGGTGGAAACAAAGCATAATAATGTGACCTTCGAGCAAAGACACAGCAATCAGCCCAGTGAGAATCTCACCTCTCCCAGCGTCATCCAGGCTTAAGAAGCTGGGCCGGAGAGGAGCACTCAGAAGAAGAATCTCTAATAAAGGACACTCTGTCACGTCTAACGCTAATGAGGGTGGCGCACATTCTAAGCCTTTTGAAAGCTGAACGGGAAGCGGAGATGTTCTAAAAGCTGTGAGTGAAAGTGGCAGAGGCAGGATGGGGGGGGGGGGGGGGGGTAGTTTGAGAAAAAAGTGTGTGTAAATGTCCAAGGGCTATTTGCGTAAGTTATAAACATTTTTAGAGAGCAATAATGTCTTGGCTAATGGTGATACCCTAACCATTGTGACCGCAGCCTTTATCCTCCACCTATCCCGTCTGCTGGCAGGGCGTAGAGCAGCAGCACAGCGCTCTTCAGAACAAAAAAAAAGAAAAAGAAAACAGAGCTTTGGCTGGCTTTTGCACCCTGGGAGCCAGAATTCAGTCAAAAGCTATACGCCGAGAGAGGAGGGAGAGCTTCTTTGAACGACTCGAGCCGCCTCATAAGAGTTTAACATCACTGCTTGGGGCCTTGCAAAACCTTCTAACTCCAATCCTAGCACTTTCTTTTGTTTTCCACTTGAACTTCCAAGTCTACATACTGCAGCTTTCTATGTGCTGAGCGAGTTTCAAGACACACCAGGGCACCAGTTGGAAGCCATTCAAAACCGTTGGTGTAGTATCAAATACTGTAGGTCCAATTTGCTCACATCCAGGCCTACCTTCTTGTGGAATGTGGTCGGGGATGGATGGCAGGTCACCCTGAGGTGTGGTCTTTAGAGTTGCCAGATGTTTTGGGTCCGATGCCAATCCCGATTTTGGATAGTCTAAGACCGCCGATTAACAATGTTTTCATCGATATTTTGTCAAAAAGTGCACCATTCTCTAATCAATTAGAAAAACTTTATTAAATGCAATTAAATGGAATTTATTTGTATTTAACCCGCATGAGCCCTATTGAAAGAATAGTACAATCTCAGGACACATTGGCAGTATAATTGCTGATACCGATGTCGTCAGAAAAGTCAAATAATGACCGACATATCGGCCAGACCTATATATGGATCTAGTGGTCTTATCCAGAAGAATTAAGAAACCCATTTTCTCTGTTTACCCCTGGCTTACATTTCTCAAACTATGGTCTGAGACCCAAAATCGTGCCACAGACCTGTTTCTCTGTAGTTATCAGAAAACATGTCACTTTAACCGTGCACCATGAAACTGTGGTTCTTACACTTTTTAATGCCACGGTGCCCCAAATTAATATGTATTTTCTGTCGACTCCCATCTGAAAATATTTTGTGACAGGGACAAGATGTGTGTATTTACTATGTTTCACCCCAAAAAATCCACGTTTTCAAAAACAAAATCCAAGATGTGACGCTTTGTGAGCTTGTAGACCTGCTATTTCATGGCTGTGTGTGTGGGCTTGTTTTTGTAGACCTGACCGATTGTTTCTCTTGCAAAATCTGGCAACACTGGTGTACAAAGGGAACCTGTGAGGTCTACTGTACTTTTAGCAGGTGGTGACTGACTGTGCAGAACCAACACCAGCACTCACACACTTCACTTGACCCACTTCTTCCTCTCTTTGTATGTACTGTACTTACTTATCTCTTGCTGTTATGATGCGTTCAGACTAGCAACAAAAGCTAATTAAAAAAACAAGCGTGGTCAGCTACATTGCTGCCGAGTTGAAGTGTTGCTCAAGCCACGCTGCGTAAATGAAAAGGGTACGGTTAAATAGCACGGGAACTGTTTAGCGGCAAGAATTCGTTTTTCTTCCTTTTAACGGAACGGAGCAAGAATTGTGGGCAGGAAGTGTTACAATAGGTGTCCTATTGTTGCTTAAGTAGGAACCTATTGTTGCTTAAGTAGGAACCTTAGTTCTACAGGTGCGTGACACACACGGCGCCTGTTGTTGGTTGCACTAGACAGACAGGGTGCGGTTCTTGTTTACATGTGAGCTGGAGCGCGAACTAATAAACTATTGCCCGGCTGGGCTAAATATATATAAATTCTGTGGTGATTCTTGACGAAAAGAACAGAATTTAACATGGTGGCAGCGGTTGTGAACTAAGCCTGAAGAAGTTTAAAAAGAGAGAAAAAAAAAAAAAGCAACTGCAGTGATTTCCACGGAGGTGAGAGAGACCTGTTTGTACCTGACTCGCCGACCGACCAGTGCGATATGGATGGATTGAAACCACCGCAGACCCTGTGTCTGGATACTGGGAATCTTTCCCGGACATGGAAGACATGGAGGGACGAATTTGTCCTTTATGTGGATTTAACGTTGGACAACGACGACGAGGAGGACGTAAAGAAAAAAGTTAAGTTGTTCTGTTACCTAGTCGGCGAAAGTGGCAGAGAGCTACTGGACACGCTGATGGGAGATACGCCCAAATCTGAATGGAAGTTGGATGACGTTATTAAAAAGTTTGATGAACATTGCAACCCTAGCATTAATGAGACTGTGGAACGTTATCGTTTTTTCACAAAGAACCAAGGCGGCAGTGAAACGATTGACAATTATGTCACAGAACTAAAGCTGTTGGCAAGGACGTGCAACTTTGGGAAATTGACAGACTCGCTCATCCGCGATCGGATTGTATGTGGACTTAACGACGCAAGCATGAGAGAGAGACTGCTTCGTGAAAAGAAACTGGAGCTGGATACGTGCATTCAACTGTGCAGAGCAGCAGAGCTGTCGCGGGAAAACAGCAGAACCATCTCGGGACCGAGGATGGAAGAGGAGGTGCACGCTGTGAGCGGAGGCGGAGCAGTGCGCCAAAACTACACAAAGAACACAGTGGAGTGCAAGTTTTGCGGGAAAACGCATGAACGTGACAAACGGAAGTGCCCAGCATTCGGTAAGAAGTGCAAAATGTGTGGCAAAGACAACCACTTTGCAGCTGTGTGTAGGGCAAGCACAGACAAATTTAAGAAACGTGTGCATAATGTAGCAGCAACTGAGTGTGACAGTGATGAGGAATATGAAGACGTCCTCTGTGTTACTGCAACAGAGACTGAGAATGTGAATGCAGTAGACACTAAGAAAGCTAATGATACACAGCTATTTGCAGGGATGTTACTGGGCAAAGATGTAGTGAAATTCCAAATAGACTGTGGTGCTAGTTGCAACATAATTCCACTCTACCTGCTAAACCCTGACACTAAACTCGAAGAGACCAAAACAGTACTTGTGATGTACAATAAGAGCAAACTGAAGCCACTGGGAAAATGTAAAGTAAAATTGCGAAACCCAAGGAACCAGAAACTGTACCAGTTGCAGTTTGAAGTAGTGGATAATGACTGCAGTGTGCCACTGCTTGGGAAAAGAGCCAGTGAGGCTATGAAACTGATAAAGGTGCATTATGAGAACATAATGGCAATAGACAGCATTGTGACCTCAGACAAGCCCACTAGAGGACAGTGGACACTGGGACAGATTAAAGCAGAATATGCAGACGTGTTCACTGGGGACGGCTGTCTGGAGGGTGAATATAAAATAGAGATTGACAACACAGTGAAACCTGTACAGCTGCCAAAGAGACGTGTTCCAGTTGCTATGATGAAACCCCTAAAAGCGGAACTGCAGGACCTGCAGCGCAGAGGAATCATCGCACCAGTCGAGTGCAGTACAGACTGGATCAGCGGGATGGTAGTCGTACAGAAACCGAATGGGAAGCTGAGAGTATGTATCGATCCAAGGCCCTTAAACAAGGCTCTGAAGCGCAGTCACTTTCCACTACAGACCATCGAGGACATACTCCCTGATCTGTCCAAAGCTAGAGTCTTCACCGTGTGTGATGTCAAGAGCGGTTTCTGGCATGTCAAGCTGGAAGCTGAGTCCAGTCACCTGACAACGTTTTCGACCCCATTTGGACGGTACCGATGGCTGAGGATGCCAATGGGTATAAGCCCGGCACCAGAGATCTTTCAAAGAAAGCTGAACCAAGCATTAGAAGACCTGCCTGGCCTCTACATAATAGCAGATGATGTGCTGATTACAGGTCAAGGTGAGACACAGGAGGCAGCTGAGCGTGACCATGATGAAAAGCTGAGACTGCTCCTGACCCGATGCAGACAAAAAGACATAAAACTGAACGGAGACAAATTCAAACTGAGACAAAAGGAGACAACATACATAGGACATCTTCTGACAGCTGAAGGCCTCAAAATTGATCCGGAAAAGGTGCGTGCTGTCAAACAGATGCCACAGCCAACGGATGTGAAAGGCATACAGAGGCTGTTAGGAATGGCTAATTACCTGGCCAAGTTCTGCCCTCATCTCTCTGACCAGTGTGAGACGTTGAGGCAGTTGACACTTAAGGACTGTACGTGGGACTGGACAGCACAACATGAGGAATCGTTCCTCAATCTGAAAGGGACTATTACAGATGCGCCAGTGCTGAAATACTACAACCCGGAGGAAGAGCTAACTGTACAGTGTGATGCATCAGACACCGGTTTGGGTGCAGCGCTTATGCAGAATGGCAAGCCAGTCGCATTTGCGAGCAGAGCACTCACAAAGACTGAGCGGGGCTATGCCCAAATAGAAAAAGAGTTCTTAGCAATGGTCGTCACCAGGTTGCCCTCAGAGCAACGGCAAAGCCGAATCAGCTGTAAAGACAGCAAAGAGACTCATGTACAAAGCCAAAGCGGCTGGAAGGGACCCTTATCTGGCAATTCTAGATCATCGTAACACACCATCGCAGGGAATGGACACGAGTCCAGCACAGAGACTACTCAGTAGGCGTACTAAAACGCTACTCCCAACCAAAGCAAGTCTTCTGCAGCCGAAAGTCAACAAGGTACAGAAAGAGCTGCAAATAAAACCGAATCGTCAGTGTGTCTACTATGACAGATCAGCAAAAGACCTGGACACACTGAAAACAGGTGACTGGAGTCCCCCCACTGGAGTCCCCCAGGGCTCAGTGCTCGGTCCTCTGCTCTTCACCATCTACATCCTTCCCCTCGGACAGATACTTCGCAACCACGGACTTCAATTTCACTGCTACGCTGACGACACACAGATCTACCTTTCCACCAAAACCATCACCGCAGCCACCCATTCCACCATCACCGCATGCCTCACAGAACTAAAAACCTGGATGCAAAACAACTTTTTAAAACTCAACTGCAATAAATCTGAAATAATCATCATCGGCCCCGACTCCCTCACCCGCTCCACCCAGGACTTCTCACTCAACATCGACGGCTCCCTCATTAAAACCTCCCCCCACATCCGCAACCTTGGTGTAATTTTTGACCCCACCCTGTCATTTCTCCCGCATATAAAAAACATCACCAAAATAGCCTTTTTTCACCTCCGGAACATTGCCCGTCTCCGTCCCTCCCTGACATCTTCCGCTGCCGAAACCCTCATTCATGCCTTCATCTCATCCCGGATAGACTACTGCAACAGCATCCTCCACGGTATCACTGCCAAAACCCTCAATAAACTTCAATATGTACAGAACTCAGCCGCCCGCCTGCTCACTCACACCCGCTCCACATGAGACCACATCACACCAGTCCTCCGTGACCTCCACTGGCTCCCGGTCAAACACAGAATCAACTTCAAAATCCTCATCATCACCTACAAAGCCCTCAACCACCAGGCACCCCAATACATCTCCGACCTCCTTCACAACCACGTCCCCACCCGTTCCCTCAGATCCGGCGATGCCAACCTCCTCAAATTCCCCACCAAAAAAAACAAGCACACCTGGGGTGATAGGGCATTTTCCGTTGCAGCACCCACCCTCTGGAACCCACTCCCACCTCACATCAAAACCGCCCCCACCCTTGCCGTGTTCAAAACCTCCCTCAAAACCCACCTCTTCAGTATTGCTTTTCCCACCTAGCCTGATCTCCTACCACCTTTTCAACTGCCATTCAACTTTTGTTGGTTTTATTCCCTGGCCTTCTGCAGCCTTTTTAACTTTTTAACTTTATTCTCTGTATTCTATTATTAAAGTTGTTCTGTTTTTTTTTGTTTTTTTTTGCTCTACTTAGTTTAACTTGTAAAGCGACTTTGAGTATTAGAAAAGCGCTATATAAATCTCAGGTATTATTATTATTATTATTACTGTGTGAGAGTACAGCCCTTTGCACCTTATACTGTCTGGCGAGTAGGCAGGGTGCTGAGGTCTGTTGATGCACGGTCCTATGAGGTCCAGTTGGACAGTGGCAGAGTGCTTAGGAGGAATCGCAGACACCTCAGACGTGAACATGGTGGGACCCCGATGGACACAGAGACTGTTGACCTCAGTCACTCAGGGACTGTTCCTACACAGACAGACACACACACTATCCCTGAGAGACATACAGACACACACACACGCTCTGTCCCTGAGGTGAACATGACCACAAGCACTGATGACAGTGACACACCAGTTACCACCAGAACTGGTCGCACAGTTGTGAAGCCACAACGTTTCAAGGACTTTGTGTCCACTGTATGACCTTTGGGGGGAGAGAGAAAAAAAAAGGGGGACAAAAAATGCACTGATGTTTATTGAAAATGTGATTAATGCATGAAAAAAAAAAAAGAGACATGTTGAAATGTATGTATGCCATGTGCAAAAGAAAATATTTTGAAATGTTATTTGTTGCAAGTATTATTGTTCACAAAGAAGCACAAGGCAGACATGTGATTGTTTGGTTAAATGAAAAAAAAAGAAAAAATCAAAAGAGAAAAGATGTTACAATAGGTGTCCTATTGTTGCTTAAGTAGGAACCTATTGTTGCTTAAGTAGGAACCTTAGTTCTACAGGTGCGTGACACACACGGCGCCTGTTGTTGGTTGCACTAGACAGACAGAGTGCGGTTCTTGTTTACATGTGAGCTGGAGCGCGAACTAATAAACTATTGCCCGGCTGGGCTAAATATATATAAATTCTGTGGTGATTCTTGACGAAAAGAACAGAATTTAACAGGAAGGGGAGAGGAAACGGTGAAACAAAACAAAACGCAATATGTCTGATTGACGCTTCACTGCGTCACTGGAGCGCTGGAAAAAGTTGAAACCAGATCAACTTTGTTTTGTAGCATGTCACGCCCGCTTGTAGCTTCATGTCGCTGCTTCCATTGAAGATGGCTTGCAACCTGTTGCTTG
>NC_137609.1:31268735-31271235 GCF_963280865.1 Gymnoscopelus braueri
TGGAACACTCTCATGCCTTTGTGAAATCCATGGAAAGGTAACAGGTTATTCTAGTCTTGTATCCACTGGGACTTAATTCACATTTTAGTGTCGATGCTGCTCTTTTTATTTTTCCCCACTTTTTATTTTGACCTTCTCTACAGTACAGTGGGCCGATATCTAATTAAGCAAAGGAGAAGCTAGTTCTGTGAGTAGCTCGGTGGGTTGCGCATGGCACTTTCCCTTGCCAGGGTTAGGGGTTCAATTCCCTGTGTGTAGCTCCAGGGATAGGGCATGACATCGCCAGTGTGAAGGCCGGGGGCTCCGTTCCTTATGTAGGTCAATGGGCGCACTCTAGACTGTGGCTCTAATCCTGTCGGGGTTAAACGTTCTATTCCCCTTGTACACAGTAAAATACTCCATCAATGTTAATCTAACCCAGAGAGTGTAGAAATGCAGCCAAATTGACCCTGAGGATTTCACTGTGCAGGCCAGTGGTTCTCCAACATGCTAATGTCAAATACCCCCAAATTTGATACGTATTTGGCCACGGACCCCCATTTGAAAAGTTATTGTGCCAGGAATCCCCATATGAGAGAAGGTTTGTCAAGACATGTCAACATATATTTAAAAAAAAATAGCAGATCTACAAGCTTCGTGTGTGTGTGTGTGTGTGTGTGTGTGTGTGTGTGTGTGTGTGTGTGTGTGTGTGTGTGTGTGTGTGTGTGTGTGTGTGTGTGTGTGTGTGTGTGTGTGTGTGTTATTTTTGAATAGCCAAAATAAATAAAATAAGGCTTAAGTGTTTAAAGTTTTCCCAATTTTGCTGGGGACCACCTGGAACCTCCTCAAGGACCCCTTGATAACTAGTGGCATAGAGGCTAATAGGTAGAGGGCAATAACACTGCCAGGGTTAGACGTTAGGGTAGCTCTGGGACCACTCGTGTGTGTGTGTGTGTACCGCTGTAACTGTGTTAAATATTCCATCTTTGGCCATCTGGACAGAGACATCAACTGGTTTTATGTCGGCGTGTTTAAATTGCAGCGCCCGTTATCACACAAACAAGCATAGTACATGTTGTTTTTAGACACAGATGAAGCGTTCATTAACGCCAGATGTCAGGTGAGAAAGTCAAAGCGCTCGCTTAGACTCATGGAGGCGGTTGTTAGTGAAGTAGCTGATGACTCAGTGTGACTTAAGTGTGATGTCAGCTGGCCTTTCAAGGGACAGTGCAGTACTTTCAACACATCGTCGTTGCGTGGAAACTAGCTCGGCAAAGGCTGCAACTAAATGGTCTTTTGTGCGTGTGTTCCCAGGTTTGAAATGTCACCTTTCAGCAGTCATCTGCAGTACGTCTGTGCTTGGAGTTGTTTTGGGTACACTTGGGAACAGGTGAACAGGTGTCACAACTCTGCAGTCATGAGTCATTTGATAGCATAATAGGCAGCAGTAGCGGTGGTCTATATGCAGTGGTTCTCAGAGTGGGGTCCGGGGACCCCCAGGGGTCTTCGAGGGGTTCCAGGGGGTCCCCTGCCAAATGAGGATCCGTTTAAACACTATACACTATTTTCAAAACATTTGGAAAAATCTGGATTTTTTGGGAAAGATTTGGAATAGTTTTGACAATATTCCACACACAAAATCTTTTCAGATAGGGGGTCCGCAGCCAAATACATAACAATTTGGGGGTCCTTGACCTGAAAATGAACCACTGCATGCTTGTGTCCGAAAGGTACTTGGTCCAATCCCCCCTGGCCCTGCTGGAAAAACCTGGCTGGGGAAGTGAACGAGCATCACCCACTCCCTAAACACCCGCCGTTGAAGTGTGAAATGTGTGTAACTTACTGTGAATGTGAAGCAGGAGGACGTTGCAGAAACAAATGTCCCCGGGCCCTTTTGAAAAACTGATGGAAAATCTCAATGTGACTTACACCGGTTAACTTCTTAAAGGAACACTTCATTTTTATCACCTTTTACTTTTGGTACTTTAAGTACATTTTGATACCAATACTTTTGTACTTTTACTTAAGTAAATTTTGAATTCCGGACTTTTACTTGTAACAGAGTACTTCTATTCTAGATTGCAGTATTGATATACTTTTACTTAAGTAAAACATTTGAGTACTTTTTCCACCACTGCCTAGTTGTGACCTCATAATATCTAACCCGGTTGTTGTTCTCTGTGATTTTGGACCCAGTCCCTGGCGCTCACTTGGTGCTGAAAGCGAAGCACGCTTCATGAGTGTGATATTATAATAAAGTCATGACGCAGATTGATGCTCCTGGACAGAACTCCTGTACACAGAGCGCTCTTAATAATCTCCATGCATCTGTGTGTTTCTGGGCGTGATTAGTAATGCCTGTCAGGCCTGTCAGCCCTCCCCTGCATGCCCATGTCATCAGTCCACACTCTAGATTGGACTTAATGAGAACTCTGCCCGCATGGACCCATAACTCAGCAGCACACCCACTGACAGAGAGAGAGACAGAGAGAGAGAGAGAGAGAGAGAGAGAGAGAGAGAG
>NC_137609.1:31276235-31281235 GCF_963280865.1 Gymnoscopelus braueri
TGTAACTCAAATCTTTGCTTCTGGGGGGGTCCCTGGAACTAAATATTTTGAGATTGGGGTCGGCGGCCAAATATAATTTTGACATGAACAAGTTTCAGCACCACTGATATTATAGCAACATACGTTTTTCAGAAAACTGTTAGGATTTAGAAGACATTTGTAGAATCCCCAGAAGCAAAGATTTGAGTTACATGTTTGCTTTAAAAATATAATGTATTCACGATTTTTCTAAATTAGCAGATCTACAAGCTCGTAGCGCACCACTCAGTGCCACGCTACGAGCTTGTAGATCTGCTATTTTAGAATAGCCAAAGAAATCTAAAAATGCCCATTCTCCCTCAAGTATTTTAAAAATGTCCAACTTTACAGTGCAAAATGTTGTTACAATGTAGCTAAGACAGATAATGACTGACAGTTAATGACATTAATGGTTATTAGAACACCTTGAGTGGAGTGATACATAACAATTACAAGTCCCAGTGTTATCAGCGCTGGGACTCTTGTCCAATCAAATAACGTGGTTTGGAACTAATTGTTGTCTAATCCTTTATATCTTACAAACACATCTTCCTCTGTCTCTGTCTCACAGACACACATTGTACACGCTGTGCTATATTAGCAGACGTGTGTATCTGATGACCTTTCACTGATATGAAACCGGAACTTGGGATATGGTATTTACATACTGTACATGTGTCGCTCAGACTGTGAACTCTCCTGTCTTACGTCAGTGATGGTCACTGTAACAACAGCAGCACTTCCTGTTTAGCGTTGGCGTTTGGCTATTGACATTAGCCGGTGTTTATGCTGGGGAAGGGCTGAAAGGTCTAACAGTGTGGGAACAAAACCTTTTGAGACAGGGATGCTAGCTTAGTGTCACTGGAGGCTTTAACGTAAAAAATAAAAAATAAAGGCAGGAAATAGAGTGGGTTCACTTAGATTGTGTTATGTTGTAAACAAGTGGCACTGGTTCTTGTTCAACACGGAATTAGGAATAAACATGTGATGGGAAAAGGGTTCCATACATACAGCATTGTAGTCGTAGTCTTATTTGATATCTCCAGGTCAAGATACAGAGGAAATTATCATATTTCTTTAAAAATAGTAAACACACTGTGACGTGATGTCAGCACTGTGTCATCTGTAGGCCTACTCATGCTTCTCCCTGTATGCATTGTTTGAAAATCCAGCTTTTTCATCAGCTATACGATGTTGGCAGGTTGCTGGCAGGTTCCTTTGATCGTTTATCTGTTCTCTATTCATTTGCATTGTGGATATAGTCTTTGTATACGAATGTATGCCCCTTCAGATGGTGAAGCAGACAAGATTTAGCTCTTTTTTAAGATACGTGGCAGCAGAAGCTTGTGAATAATTAGCGCAAATAAATGAATAAATAGATAATTGGCATGAAAATCTCGAAATAAATATACAGTACTTTTTTTACTGAGCTACAAAAAAAATAAGGATTAGTGAAGTTTAAAAATAGTCCCCCCAACAAAGACTTGGAATGTATATGTCAAATGTCATGCACTTATGTCACCAGACAATTGCATAATTATTATCCTTCTGCCCCTTGTTTTTTTTATTTATTTAAAAACCTACAGTATATGCCCCCTGCCTGGGCCGGCCGCTGCTATAAGTGATATAAGCGGTCGCTTAGGGCCACAACCACTTTTAAATGTTTACTTTCATATTGAAATGATGTCATGTATCTCCTATCCAACAACTAGCGTTATTATTTTAGTATGCAATAAAAAATGACATAATGATTTTATAATGGGGGTGTTAAAAAATCGTGCTTAGGGCCACGAAAATCCTAGGGCCGGCCCTGCCCCCTGCTCTCAGAATGTTGCCATGCATAGACCATGAGCGTCTTGAGTTGAGAATCCGACGCCCATTCAGTCTTGCATGTCTCTCCTCTCTAAGAAAGCAATAGCCAGCACTCCGAAGTCCTTCTGGTACTTTTAATTCATATGCGCACGGACAGACACAGCAAACACAGACCCGTTTCGGCGTCAAGCCTTCCTCAGCGTGTATGGCAATGTAAACATTTGTGACAGGTATAAGGGGGGGACCTGGGTGCAACACAGAAATCGGTCGGTCTAAAAATGGCTCGTTTATAGGCCTCATCACAAATGATACATTACATACAAAAATACTAGTCGAAAAGTTAAAAGACAGTTCATGTAGGTACACTCCCTTGACTTACTGTCATAAACAGGAATGCAGTAATAAATACAACACAAATAAATACAACACAAACAAACAAATAAACAAATGATACACTAATCTAAGAAATTGCCCTTTGGTTTCCCCTCTCTCTACACTGACCTATCTGAAATAAAGAATAACAAGACAGGGTCTAATGACGGCCTAGCTTCCCTGTGTGGGAACACACTGTATCTATATTCCCTGGGTCCACCCTAACCCCAAACCCTATTAGGACCCTGGGAACACAGTGATATGCATATTGTATGAAGATTGCCTAACACATGAGCAATATTGTGAGTTTTTGTGGTATAGCGTTGCTGAGCTGAGCTTTGACTGGTGTAGTAACATCAGCTGAGCTGTGTAGCGGTGATTGGTCTAAGTAAAGGGCTCAATAGCAGCGGACAAAAGGCTTTCCTAGCTAAATGACTGATAATTGGGACCCAAAGGACTCTTCCAGGTCTGTAACTCTGAGAGTGTACACAAGTACACAATCATGGGGGTCCGTGGCCTAATGCTTACCAAACTGGGGGTCCTTGAAATTAAAGAGTTTTGAGAACCACTGCTCTACAGCACCAGAAACCTACAGTAAACTTTTTTCACCACACAGAAATATGATCCAATTTTTTTGTCGTGTGTGTGTGTGTGTGTGTGTGTGTGTGTGTGTGTGTGTGTGTTTGTGTGTGTGTGTGTGTGTGTGTGTGTGTGTGTGTGTGTGTGTGTGTGTGTGTGTGTGTGTGTGTGTGTGTGTGTGTGTGTGTGTGTGTGTGTGTGTGTGTGTGTGTGTGTGTGTGTGTGCGCGTGCATATAGTATTGGCTGTCATCACAAAACTGTCAATTAGTGACAGCCTGTCAACCAATTCTTGCGATGACAGCCAATGCTAACCATTCAGGAACTTACTCTGTAGATACCAACATTATATAGTGTGCATATTGAAAAAGCAAGAGCTCAGACGTTGCAGGGTTGCAGTAATTAAAGGTAGAGTAAGTGATTTGCGTTGGTTAAAATAAGTGTTAAATAGCTCTATATTCTGATAGTACTCATTGCTATAGAGTGTTTGTTCAGTATTAGGAGTCTCCTTGTCTCTCCACCTCTTTATTAAACAGAAAATTCATTTTCGTTTCAGTTTCAGTTTCATTTCCAATTTTATCCAATCAGGACAGAGAACTCAATCAGGATATAGATTAAACAAGTGAAATTGGAAGTGATGACACTAAGAAATGAGCAGATAAAATTTGAACTGGAACACTATACAAATTAAGCTTAAAAATTGGTACTTTCTCCTGATTGGCTGAGATTTTGACACCTACCGAAAAAATTATTTTCTGTTTATTAAAGAGCTGGAGAGACAGGGAGACATCTGTTACTGAAAAAACACTCTATAGCAATGATTACTATCAGAATATAGTATTTTAACCTTTTAACAAAATACTTTTTGTTTTAACCAAAAAATATCACTTACCCTACCTTTAAATATATTGTTTGTTCATACACTTGCTCTCCCTGCTCTCATTGACGCTAATGCATTCCATCACACTCCCGGCTACAGTTTTCCTCCCAGTGAGTCTATGGCATATGCCATAGAGTAGACTGTGTCCTTACCTTCTTTACATGGCAAGAATCCTTGGTAGACTGGACCCACAGTGGTGACAGGTTATGGGGAAAGCGCTTGTTTTGTATCACAAAACGTACCTGCATGCTTCGTTATTGAATAACACTGCATTTAGTTAAAGGGGGCGCATGCTACCATTTTCGGTGATCACCCTCTCACCGCGGTGGTTTGAAAACTACAACATGACGTCATTGAGGTGCAGTGATAAGCGACTCATCGGGACTAGTGGAGAACAGATCCAGTAGAACTAAAAGACAATTCATTTTATGTTTAGTTGCGCTCGGGTGTTGCACTCTGAAAATAGCAGATCTACAAGCTCACAACGCGTCGTGCTGCGATGCGTTGTGAGCTTGTAGATCGGCTATTTTCAGCACGCAACCAAGTGTAAAATCTGCCATTACGACAGCATCAAGGCCCGCCAAAATACATTTTAGTCGGCTAAATCAACTGTAGATTTAGTCGAGTATAATCTTATGATATTTAGTCGACTAATACTAGACTAACAGTAAAACGTTTCAGATGACTAAAATATGACTAAAACTAAATGGAATTTGATTCAAAAGATTATGACTAAAACTGAATTGAAATTTGCTGTCAAAATAAACACTAGTTCAGTGTGTGACTTGGCACCGCGCCCTGTGTCAAAACACTTCTCAGTGAGTGCTAGTCTAAAAAACAGATTGTAGTTGTAAAAACTCTCAATTCGTGCTTTGAAGATAATGCAGGGCACAAGAAACTACCAGGATTTTCATGGGTAAGCTTAAAAAAAGACATGTGGGAGTGGGTCTTTAACTGAAAAATAGTTTGTTTATGTACGATATTGCTGAAGCTGTGAATAGACAGCTGGTTCTGGTTCTTTAACCACTTAAACCCTCTAGTGTTAGTGAAAATGATTTGAGTTACTGTGCTCTGACCGCTTTCTTTCCGTCTGCACCAAACCTCTTCACCAGAAATCTGCTATTTTTGGCAAATGTTCCCCCCAGAATAGGTCTCGCTGGGGTTCAAGTGGTTAAGTGCAGAAACGTCTTTGTCAAATAAGCATGCTTTTCTTTTTTCTCATGGTTGTCATATTTTGACCCTGTGTCTCTCTGTGTCCCCGTGGTCCAGGTGTTTCGCACTGACTTCATCACAGCCATGAAGCTGCCAGACACGGCCCAGATGGGCCCTGATGACTTCTAC
>NC_137609.1:31283135-31348135 GCF_963280865.1 Gymnoscopelus braueri
GTGTGAAAATTGATTATTCCTCTCTCACAGCTTTACTGTCAAGCTACAGTTGTCAGCTGTACTATCTCTCTCTCTCTCTCTCTTTCTCTCTCTCTTTCCCGCCCTCTCTCTCTCTCTCTCTCTCTTGTTCTGTCTCCATCTGTCTCCAACAATTGCATTTTAACTGTGCCTCCCTACCCCCTTTCTCTCTTCTCTCTGTCTTCTCTCTCTATTTCTTTCTGCTTCTCTCTCTCTCTTTCTCTCTCTCTCTCTCTCTCTCTCTCTCTCTCTCTCTCTCTCTCTCTCTCTCTCTCTCTCTCTCTCTCTCTCTCTCTCCATCTCTCTGTCTCTCTCTCCTCCACTCATTGCTCAGCGCTCCACAGTCTAACCTTAGTTGCCATGGGAGCGGCCATTGACTTCAATGACCTCATCAGGGGGACCAGCGTACCCTGTCGGGCCACTTAGTGTGTCCCACTGTAAGGAGAATAAACACTGTTTACCAGCGCTCCGCTTCCACGGGAACCCCCGCCCCCGCCACAGCCTAGGGCTGGGAAATTAGCCAAAACATATTACCAAACAGATATTCAAAACCAATGACCAACTTAATCTGGCTCAAGTAGGTTAATTGATCAACCCATGAAGACCTGGAACGCATCTGTGTCACTTTTTGATTTGAGCTAAAAAAGGCATTCATTTTTGAAAAATCTTAAAAATGTGTGCAAATCTTTGAATATTTATTCTTTTAAAGCGAACATTTTGTATTAAATCTTTGCTTCTCGGGGGTCCCTGGAACGAAGTATTTTGAGATGGGGGTCGGCGGCCAAATACATATCATTTTGGGGGTCCTTGACATGAAAAAGTTTGAGCACCACCAAGTTTGAGCACCACTGATATAGAAATATGTCTCAGCTGTACAACCAGCTGAGACAGCGAAGCACGTTAGAATGAACAGTGAACAGAGACTGCTTAAATGAACCGCCTGAGATGCACTGTGGGTATGAGGGCGTGTGTGAGTTAGCTTGAAGCGAATGAGAATAAAGAGAGGTTGAACGTGGAGAGACAGACTGATTGTAGGTGTATGTATGAATTAACTTGTTAGCGAATGAATGGGGGTGGGGGGGTCCGGGGAGTGAGCTAGCATGTAAACCTCCTGCCTTCCGTGCCTACATAAACTATTGCTATGCTGAATTTTACAGTATGTAAAACTGCACACATACGCAGGACATTGAGTGAAACAATCCCTGACACTACCAGATTCCTCTCTCCTAGTCTCACATGGTCAGACCCAACGTCTTACAGTACTGTAAGACGTGCAGGATAATAATACAGTAGATGTGTTGTGTTGTGTTGACGTGGTCACATGCAATATCTTAACTGAAATTCCAGCGATGAAGTTAGATATCTGTCTAATCGTATGGCTATTGTGAGACAACCTCTGTCATTCGGAATACAAGAGACATATTTGACTCTGCAAAAGTCAAAACGCTAACCATTAATGGTGAGACCTACATTGGGATAGCAGCATCACTTGTCAGTGTGCTTCTTTTTTTGTTTGTCTTTTATTACATTTACCTGCTAGGAAATGTTAACAATTACCGGGAAGTTATACCATTTCCCATTTTGACACATTTACGTAACATATACTCCGTTGTGAAATAGTATCCATTATAATTTTTTATATTTACAAAGAAAGTTTTTGAACTTACTTCCATTGTTTCATTTGTCTTTCACTCTAAATCTCTCCTGTCTGCTATGTTGTAGTGTAGTGTCCAGTCCAGTCACTAATGTTGCAGTATGACCTCTGTGTGTGTGTGTGTGTGTGTGTGTGTGTGTGTGTGTGTGTGTGTGTGTGTGTGTGTGTGTGTGTGTGTGTGTCTCTCTCTCTCTCTCTCTCTCTCTCTCTCTCTCTCTCTCTCTCTCTCTCTCTCTCTCTCTCTCTCTCTCTCTCTCTCTCTCTCTCTCTCTCTCTCTCTGTGTCCCTTCCTGGACCTAGAATGGAGAGAAAATGGAGTGAGAAAGGATGGAGGGGAGAGACTGAGAGGGGGAAACAAAGGAGACATTAAAGAGAGGGGAGGAGAATGTAAAGAGGGCTTGGAGAGAGAGAGGGAGAGAAAGAGAGAATTAGCCAGAGACACAGATAGGGAAGTCAGAGGAGGCACGGGGGAACTAATAAACAAACAGAGAGATGAGGCGGATGAGTGGACCGCTACAAGGACTGGGACTCTGCTGGGACTGAAAAAAAGAGAGAGAGAGAGAGAGAGAGAGAGAGAGAGAGAGAGAGAGGAGAGAGAGGTGGGTGAGGGAGAAAGGAAGCTGAAGGACACGCACACACACCAGGGCCTTGCCTTTGCTTCAGAAAATAACTGCATGCGGCCGTTTACTGTCCTCTATTCTCATCTCCACTTCTTTCTTCTCTTGTACTCTCCTGTCCTCTATTCTCTTTTTTTTAAAGTGACAAAAGAAAAGTGCATTGGAAAGATGTCACTCAAATCATCAAAGCAGTTGAAGGCATGTGATTTATTTTTTCTTTGGGAGAAATTCAATGGATGAGATTTCTTCTCAAGATATTGTCTACATTGAGATATTTACAGGACCAAGGGAGAAACACACCAGTACTGAAGAGATGCCGACCACGGTGAAAAAAATAATCCAGTTTGAAGGAAAGCAGTCTTCAGGGTATTAGACAATACCCTGAAGAAGACTGTTGTCAAAACATTGGTACTTTTGTAATAAATCTGCTTTGCATCATGGCATCATCATGTGTTCAAATGCTTTCCTTCAAACTACAATGGGAAATTTACCACCAACCCTCTAGGGCCGTGCACAACCAGGCACCATAACTATAAATATGTCGTTTTAAAGACCGTTCTAGCTGAAGTGGATGGCAGAGTCCACACCACAACTAAATTTATAACGACAACAACACTGTTGAACGATTTCGGAGCGATGTGACATTGACAGCCAATCAAAATCCGTTAGAAGGACATCTGTGATGCAATTGGTCTCACTCACCCTTGAAATCTGTGTCAGTTTTTAACGGAGATGAGGAGGCACCTATGAATAGTAATCGCTCGCTGGTAAAGCTAGCTGGCATTACCTCAGGTAGCCTAAAACTATCTCAGGACACTGCCCGCCTCCAATCACTCTGGAGCACTATCAGAATATTAGGTAACAAGACACCCTCAGGGTTGTCACGCCTACTTATAATTAATAATCATGGTCGGGTTTTCAGCACCACGGAGTAGAGATCTCTCTCTTTCCGCTATTTTGGAAAATATTTGAAAAATATAAAACGAAAAATTATCAAAAGAAATATCGTCAAAATATAGATATCAATTTGTTTAGTCAAAAATATGATATTTTATTTTGTCTATGCAGTACCCACAGTACTTCTGTCTACCCTACAATGTGGTGCAACAGCAGTGGCACGCAGTAGGAGGAATTAATTGACATAAATTGGGAAGAAAAGGGGGTAAAAAAATGGGACACTCTTTTTTTAGAAAAGAAAAAGAACAAAAAAAGTTGCAATGTTTGACAAAATATTGGTCAAAACAGCGGTAATCTGTGGTCTAAGACTCTGGAATCGGCGTCGGATCCAAAAGATCTGGCATCGGTCGGGCCCTTAATTATTTCCATTGGGAAGATCATGCTGTTGTGTGTTGTTTTGGAGAGTGCTTATGGCTGAGCATGTTTTTGTCAGATGGTGTTGTGTAGTCTGTAGTGGTGGAGGGAGGGTGGGGGGATTCTTCTCTTTAGTGCTGGTGGTCTTTACTGGAAGTGTCTCAGACGGAGGAGAGGAATGCAGGAAGAGAGGGTGGGAGCATGTCTGCTTGTTTCCGCGTATGTTCGTGTACATCATGCTATAGCGGCCATGTGTGCATGTGCGAATGCGCCTGTCTCAGTGTTTCTGTGTGTGTGTGTGTGTGTGTGTGTGTGTGTGTGTGTGTTTCTGTGTGTGTTTCTGTGTGTGTGTGTGTGTGTGTGTGTGTGTGTGTGTGTGTGTGTGTACACACATCTGTGTGTGAGGCACAAGGAGGCAGAGATGGGGTAGCCTTATTATTAATGTCTCCGTCTCTAGCATGGCGTCAGCCCAAACGCAAGCTTAGAATTTCTGCTTTTCGTTTTAACTGTTAAAAGTAGTCATGTTTCATTATGGGGGCAGTGGCTCAGGGGTAGACTGGCCGGTAGAGCGGCCGGATGGAAGCTGTGAGGTTTCCAGTTCGATCCCGGCTCCCCCAGAGTTAATGTCGAAGTGTCCTTGAGCAAGACGCTGAACCCCTAATTGCTCCCGATGAGCAGGGGTTCCTCCGCCATCTGTGTATGAATGTGTGTGTGAATGGGTGAATGTAATGCACAATGTAAAGCGCTTTGGATAAAAGTGCTATATAAATGCACCATTTATTATGCTACTGTAGCTCAGCTCCTAGAGCTTTCCTGGGCTACCAGAGAGACTTGAAATATGGCCATCTGATGGCTCTACAGCAGTGGTTTTCAAAGTGTTTGCGCTCAAGTCACACCTGTATTTATATCCATAGTAATAAAATAAAACTCCGTAAATGTTTTTTTTGCTAATTTGCTAATTTGCTAATGCCAAATAAAAAGTGTAACCACTTTAACCCTAGTTCATACTTAATGTACAATTACCCCATGAACAAGCACTTGGTGGCGGCAAGGAAAAACTCTGCTTTAATGAGAAGAAATCTCGAACCTGTCTCTAGGTGGGCAGCCATCTGCTTTCACAGGTTGGCTTGAGAGAGAGTGGGGCACACAGATGCACAGCAACAATAATAACAAGAACAACTGTAATGACAGACCGAAGCTCGATTCGCTGCCTGGGGTGGTAATCACTATCCATGGAAGCCTATGAGTTGAGAAAGTAAAACATCCTTTATTTGAACAGGTGTGTATGAATGAAATGATTTCTTCCAAACCAATTTCGTTCTTGGTTTGTATTAAATTGGACAGTTTTTGACGAAAAGTTATAGACAAAAACATATTTTGATCTTTTTTGTGACCTTGACCTTGACCAGTTACCCCCAAATGTCATGATGTGAGCTAGGAATCATTGTCCACCTTCCCTGAAAGTTTCATGTCATTCCGTGCAGCCGTTTTCTCATAAGAAATGTAAATGTTCGTCTGGAATGAAAGTGCACTTCTTGCGTTCTTCTCGTATTGGCTTCCCTGTGCAAATGAAAAGGCTTTCAGTTAGCTAAATTCATGATGAGTTATCTGACTAATTAGCTTGAATCCCTTATATCTTAAAATCTAAATTGAAAACATATCTTTCTTTCTTACTGTAGTATGAGAATTGCTTTCCGCTTTCCCTCATCCGTTTACATTACATTGGGCTACAGTGATATGCATACAGTATACTGTATGCCGTGGCAGTGCCTCAAGAGGTAGAGCGGCCGTCTCGGAATCGGAAGGTTCCCGGTTTGATCCCCGATTACGTGGCAAAGTGTCTTTAAGCAAGACACTGAACCCTAACTTAACTGCTCACGATGAGCAGGTTGGCACATTGCATGGTTTCCTCTGTCGTGCATGTGTGAACGTAATGCACATTGTAAAGCGCTTTGGAGAAAGGCACTGCATAAATGCACCATCGCTCGGGTGGCGCAGTGGTAAAAGTAGCTGCCCACCACCACCGAGGTCATGGGTTCAAGTCCACCTTGGTGCATCCGGCTTTGTCGAGCCTCTACATCCTCCTGGTGGGGGCTCACTGGTAGGTCAATTGCCATAACGACTAAATTGGGGAGAAGATTTTGTAAAAAAGTAATAAATGTATGCACCATTTACCATTTACATCACCAAGGATGTGCTAACATGCCATCATGAGCGGCGTGTGCTAATAGCAGCGTCAGCAGACTGTTAGAGTTACTGAGCTGTGATTGGCGTAGCATCATCAGCTAAGCTGTGTGGTTCGCTGTATGCATGTGGCAGTGTGAGTGGCGCTGCGATTGGTCTACGTTTGTGGGGACATACATACAGACCAACCATGTCCTAATCTAGATGGCTGCCCCCCTCAGCGCCACTCCGCTAAAAGACTGAAATTGGAAATGATGAATCCTTTGCCTGCGGCAACAATAGTCCTGAGAGACCTGCCAAGGTCAAGGTATAGTTTTGATGATTTCCACAGGAGAAAATTAGCTTTTATTGCGAGAGGAAGAGAAAATAACACACACAATCGCAGCCTGAACCACAACAACAAACCGCTATCCATCACAATAAAAAGTCTGTGTAAACAGCTCTTGAGTCCCCCAGCCTATGAGAAATGACTGAGTGCTCCGACTATCGCAGTGGGAACAGGCTGCCGCCATCAAATTTGAAGTGTGTGTATAGGGTGCCCCACGTTAAATAGGATTAGATAAGGATTAGAAACTATCCCTTTCATTATTCCTCATTTCTGTAATTACTAAGGACATATTGATAGACTGGCGACTGGTTTGACAATTCAAAGACAGCTAATGAATGGATTGTCTTTAAATGAGATATCTGTAAATAATGCCACTGCTTCGCTGTACTTTAGGTGCTCGGTTTATAAAACAGCCTGTTCCAGTCTACGATTCCTTGCTCTCTCTCCTCCAACCTTCAAGTCTCAAACCAAACCTCCCAGTCTAAGGTTTTATTGTCAACTCCACTTCTACCCTTCTCTAAAGCTCAAACCACAAGCCTGTGTACGCTCTCACACACGTGTGTGTGTGTGTGTGTGTGTGTGTGTGTGGTGCCCCATTTGCTGCGGAGGGGGGAGGCTGTCACACATCTGGCTGTGACTTCACAGGCGACAAGCTTAATGCAGTTGGGTAAAAGCAAGGATCAAGTATGTCAAAGGAATATTTCTGTAAAATGTGTAAATAAAAAACAAAATAAAAAATAATATAAATCGCAATTATATAAAGTTTGATTCCTATGCGGTGCCTCCACCTTGGCCGCGCGCTGCAAAGAACGCATGCCCGGCAGGGGAAGGCTTCCTCTGGCGCTGCATCAGTGACTCCTGCAGGTTGGTCTGTTTAGCAGGGAGCAGAACTAGGAGGGATAGTGTGTTCTTCTGCATGCGTTAGACCCTGCCAGTGAAACTCCTCACTGTCTGTGGAAAGACACTGCTGGCCAACAGTGGGGATTGACTCTGAATGGGACTACAATACACATGGGGGGAATTGGCAACAACTACTGTAACTTGGGAGACATTTCCAAAAGATCAAAAACAAAATGTTGTATTTACACCTATTTTTGATTTGATTGAACAGGATTTTTGTTATTCTCTAATCAAGTTTGTTTGTCATGAAGAATAGCTTAACTGAAAAACTAACTAGAGTTGCCAGCAGCGGGCTTCCAAGGGCTTCAGCCCAGAACGTTCTTGGACTATGACTCTTTTTGACAGAGAAAAAAAAATCCTTCACATCCACAGCACTTGCCAGTGACTAGGGGTCAGCAGTGACAGGGACTACACTTGTGTGGGAACAATTGGGAATTGGCATAATGACTAAATTTGGGGGGGAAATCCTTTGAACGTTGACAGTGATGTGCGTCAATCTTTTTTTATTTTGTGAGAAAATGGGCGAGAGAAGATTTGCAAAAACAACAGATTTAACTTCTTTTGAGTTAGTAGCCTATTTTGTGAAATAAATGCCTGTGGTTACCGTAATAGATGTACTGTCTATCAACACTGGGCATGACGTGGTTTGTGTGTTTTGCTGTGAGGAGGAGCAGGGGGAAAAGAGCTCTGGTGAACGAGAGAAAGAGTTAAATTACATTGTGAAGGGAGTTTTGTAACTTTAGAAATTATCTCTTTTGTCAACAACTGAATGGATTACACAACTTAAACATGCTCTTCTAATTTGGAAAACCAGCAATTATGTCCCTTGCTCGGTGAAGGAAAATTTTGTTATTCTGAAACTCTTTTCAGCTGTCGTATTTTGTCATGCACTCACAAAGAGAGGGTCTTCTCGGGTAGTTGGATAGACTAGGGGTGGAGCGTGACTCCACTACCTCAACTACTGTCAATCACCGTCCATTGTTTTCTTACAATACCTTCAGACAAGTTGTTGGTGCAGCAGGCTACAGCAGCAGTAATGAATGAGTGGCATGAGGATGGCTGTCTTACAGATACAGAATAAATGGTCGTGAAGGTTTTTATTTTGTTCTCAAAATCATCCCACGGGCCGGGTTTGACCTTGCAAAGGGGTCCAAAGCAGTATATTATAGAGTGTAATTGGTTAATACAGTTGGAAGCTTATGCATGGTTATATGGGGAAAATTAGATGTATAACAGTGTATCGTATATGAATGGTAGGATGCAGTAGTACATACAGTAAGACAATGCGGGATAAAATACACACTTGAATGTGCACTATACACGTGAACAAAATGCAGCAGACTCCTGGGCTTATCTCCTTAACCAAGCCTTCCATTGCCAATGAACATTTATTGTATAAGTAGTCATAGTAGTACACTCAACCTCATTTACATTTTTTATTACAACTCAGATTACTTGTGGCGGCAGCGTCTAATCTAATCTTTCAACCAACTTTCTGCGAGAGCCAAAAACGCAGCACTCTCTTCTTAGATATTCATCATAATAATAACCTTGTGGTTTACTGGCTACAGTTAATACAGAACATCTTGCTTTTTGGTGCCAGGAATGTGATGCCCACCAAGGAACCATGAGCCAGGTTTTATTCAAACAAATAAAACAAAAAAATAAAGTAAAATAGTTTATTACTATCTATTTTTTTTTGTGTGTGGATATTTTAGATATTATTATTATTATTACTATTATTATCATCAACCTATTGGATTGGCAACGCTCACTGTATTTGCCATGGAAACATGCCAATTTGGCAGAAAACGGTGTGCTTGCAAACAGTGTAATTGCTGTAGGTGCTGCTTCAGGCATACTGAAGCAGGTCACTGTGAAGAGACTGTGAGTGGAGCAGCACTGTGGCACAGCAGCAGCCTATTAACTCCTATACGCCTGGTGGCATGAGAGAGAGAGGCGCAGCCTATTAACTCCTAGTCACCTAGTGACATGAGAGAGAGGGAGAGAGAGAGAGCGGTGGGGCTCATTGTCTCGCTCACATTGTGTCACTCTCTCTCTGACATCTCTCTCGGTCTCCCTCACTCCCTCTCTCTACTATATCTCTATTCTCTCACTTTCTCTACCAAGAAAGTGTTTCCTCGCACAATTTTTTGCTGCCTCCCAGTCATTCTTTTTTTTTTGTGCTCTCTCTATCCATTATCTCGCTGGCTTTTTTACCCACCCTCCACCGTCTCTCTCTCTCTCTCTCTCTCTCTCCCTCTCTCTCTCCCTGTCTCATCATCCTCAATGTTTAATTCCTGCTGTTGACTTGTGCTGCCCTTTGTGCCCTCTGCCTGACTGAACCACTGCCCTACATATACACTATAGACACACCAGTACTGTGTGTGTGTGTGTGTGTGTGTGTGTGTGTGTGCGTGTGTGTGTGTGTGATTATTTCTGTGCTGATTAGCTCTATGGGTCTATGTTATGTCTATGCTTCCCTCTCTCTGTCTCTCCTCTCTCTAGGTTTATTACTTGTTAAAGTGTTCACAATGAACCAATTAAGGCAGACAGTTTATTGCAGATGGTTAGATATTCCTCACCACGCACAGGCCCCCCGCATGACAACATGACAGCACAATCATCTCTTTCTCTGTCGCTCTCTCACTCCTCTGCCTCTCTCTCTCTCTCTCTCTCTCTCTCTCTCTCTCTCTCTCTCTCTCTCTCTCTCTCTCTCTCTCTCTCTCTCTCTCCCTCTCTCTCTGTGTCTCCCTCTCTCTCTGTCAGCCACCAACTGGTTTGTGTTAATATTCATGACCTGCATATGTTTCACAGAACTGAAAACACTTGAGTTTCTACTCCCATCAGCGGGTGTGTGCATGTTTGTGTTTCCCCTCACACTATGTGTATAAGGACATCACATTACACTTGTGAGGGTCAAATGTCCCCTCAAGTATTGTAGAATTTGATAAATATACATTGAGAGGACCCTATTCCTGGTCCTTTAAAGGGATTAGTATTAGGCATTTAGAGATTAGGTTTAGGGGTTTCACATTTCACATCAAAATGTTGATGTCCTCACAAGGGTAACCGGAATACTCGTCCCAAAACACGCTCGCCCCCATTTTTTTCCCGCGGATCAGCAGTTCTTGTATTCTTGCATTGTTTTACTGAGGATAAGGTTAGAAATAAGTTTAGGGTTAGGCATAGTTTACTGAGGTTACGTTTAGGAATACCAAGTGAATACTGCCGGGGCGACTGTGTTTTGGGGCGAGCGTTTTGGTATTCCTCACAAGTATAGTAATGCAAATGTGCGTGTGTGTGTGCGCGTGTGTGTGTGTGTGTGTGTGTGTGTGTGTGCGTGTGCGTGCGTGCGTGTGTGTGTGTGTGTACCAGGGGGAGTAGCAGTTATTCACCTTCCCATGGTGGTGTGTTTTTATGCACTGACTGCACTGGGTATAACACGCTGGTCTCTGACAGGGTGCGCTAGCTGCTAGTTGGTGACAACTATAGCAGTGATTGTCAACCTTTTTCAAATTCAAGGACCCCCGGCTTTTACATGATGCATTAGGCCATGGACCCCCATCTGAAAATATTTTGTGCAAGGAACCCCCATGAAAGATTGGTGTTTTTCAAAATGATTCCAAAATATTGAAGATTTCAGTGATAGGGTCCATCACATGAAAATGAGAACCAGTGTGCTGATGGTGCTGACTAGAGCCTGACCGATATATCGGTCAGGCTCTAGTAGTGCTGACCTACATAACAGCTCAGTAGTAGGCTGGAATAGGTGCCCACACAGCAAATAGGCTTTCTGCTTTCTACTGCTGAGTCCTGCACATTAGGGCTGCAATTATCGATTATTTTCTTTATAATTATGATGTATCGATGACTTGTCCAATTAATCGAATAATCGAGACGCCTATTAACCTAAAATATACACGCACAAAATAGGGATGCAAGATTGAAGATGGTTAAACCTAATAAACAAATGTTCCCTTTCCTCCCCAAAGCAATCATTTTACTATACGTTTTTTTTGGTTCGATTAACTATACTGTGTAGACTGACTGTCTTGCACATGGACTAATGACAATGCAAATCACCACTTTAGTATCACTGCTCTCTTTATTGCACTAATTACGGCTGGCATATTTACACCCATACACATTCATTCATTCATTCATTCATTCATTCATTCATTCATTCATTCATTCATTCATTCATTCATTCATTCATTCATTCATTCATTCATTCATGTCCATGTTGTCAAATAATATAGCTACTACTACTACTACTATACTGCTGTGAGAATGTGCATTGCTGAACATTGTCATGTTTGCAGGATAACTGTTGATAGACTGTACTGTAGGTATATTTATTGATAGACTGTACATACATTTGTTCAGTGACCCGTTGCTGTTTAGTGAAAGAATCTTATAAGCTTAACTACCTTGTTTTTTGACAGTTTTACTTTTACTTCTACTCTTACTGTGCCCTTCCTGTTCAACCTTGCGGCTGCTGTTGCTGCCAAGACACCTGAATTTCCCTCTGGGGATCAATAAAGATGTATCTTCTCTTAATTATGTTATGCTGTATTGACAAAATACCACCCCAGTTTCAGTCTGCCATTTCGGAGCCTGGTCAAATTAAGCCGAGCCATTTCCTTTTGACTCTGACAGTGGTGTGTCTGCTGTCAGCGGTAGCAGCATTAGTAATTTATTGCCATGCTTTCTTTAAAATTTGTTCCCAGCTGTCACTTGCATTTCTATTTTCAGCCTCGCACCTCAACAAAACTTCTGTTGCAGAGCTTGAAAAGGCGTCTACAGTACCTATGCAAATCAACATGAACACGCACGCGCATTCCAATTTAGGAACAGTTTGCATTCATCATCTGGTACACCTGGGGCACGCATGATTCACGAATCCCTCGTTGGCTTTTCTGTTTGCACTTTTCTCAAGAGCAAAAGTAAGGAGTAATTATGAGAAGTTTTGTGAATGAGGCCCAATGTCTTATTTAAAGTTACTGAATGTTGAAAATCGTTATATAAAAAGAGTTTGAGAATAATATGATAAAAAAATTAGCAGATATACAAGCTCATAGCGCGGCACCGAGTGCCAAAGAAATCTAAAATCACAGAGATCTGTTCCCAGGATTGATTAAAGGAAAAGAATATAATGACATTAGTTTATGTCATTATAAGATTTTGATATTATCATCAAAATCTTAGTGTTTTTTCCACTTATTAGGGGGCCCACTTGCAATATCCTCACGGCCCACCAGGGGACCGTGAGGATATTGACAGAAATCACAGCAGTGCAACAGGACCGTGCAGAACATTAATCTTGAATTCTGAAGCCAAGAAGGTCTGTTTGGTGTGATTGTTTGACGTGTGTTTCCCAAACCATGCAGAGCGCTCATCGCCGTCAACAAGGACATCCTGTCATTGTTTCTCTTCGCTCTCTCTGTACCTCATTAAGCCATTCAATCCGGGAACGCATCTGTGTCCTTTTAGATTTGAGCTAATAGCCATTATTTCATACTTTGGCTATTCAAAAATAGCAGATATACAAGCTCATAGCGCTGCACCGAGTGCCGCGCTATGAGCTTGTAGATCTGCTATTTTTGAAAAATCAGGAAAATTCGGGGGGTCCGCGACCAAATACATATAATTTCAGGGGTCCTTGACATGAAAAAGTTTGAGAACCACTGATATTATAGCAACAACATACGGTTTTCGAGAAAAACTGTTAGGATTTAGAAGACATTTGTAGATGCGTTCCGGGATTGAATGGGTTAAGATGACAGCTGGTGATGTCATTTACTGGTATTCTTTATTGATATGGTGGCCGAGTCACTCGTCTCCCCCTGTCTCTCTAACGAGGACCCTTGTGGAATTGAGCGTTTGGACCGACAGCTATGTAGGTTTTTACCGATATGAGTCACCAGTTTACCAGTGGGACCCACAGAAGGATATTGATCTGTGTTTTAGCGTATGCGTGGGTGTTATCGTCGATCGGCCGCATGGGGCCAGTGTGACCAGGACAAAATAATCATTTAGAAAGACTTTCCTTTTTTCACACTTTTACATGAGCTGACAATAGAATGCATTTTTTTTAAGTGTTTATAAAGTGTGTCTGGGGGGGAGGGTTGTGTGTCAGAGAGAGAGAAAAAGACATTGTGACCGACTGACTGACTGACTGACTGACTGACTGACTGGACTGACTGTGTGTTCCAGTGTGCATCACTGTTTCAATACAAATATCTATTCACACACACAGACACAGACACAGACACACACACACACACACACACACACACACACACACACACACACACACACACACACACACACACACACACACACACACACACACACACACACACACACACCCACACACACACACACACACACACACACACACACACACACACACACACACACACACACACACAGACACTCACACACACACACACACACACACACACACACACACACACACACACACACACACACACACACACACACACACACACACACACACACGCAGTAGAAATGAAATCTTCACGAAAGTGGAACTTTGCTTTATTCACAATACAGCTTTTGATTCTTGCAGTTACCATCGTTTGACTGGGTATTGCGTATCCTGGTTGGACATAACCAGAAGCTAACCTCAGCTTCTTCAGTAGAGATCGGCTGCACATCCGTTGCCATTATTTTGACAATCAACCTGGTCACTCTCTCTTGCTGATTTTTGGCAACGCCGGATGCACCGTGGTTTGATTGATTGAATACTTAATTAGACAGAAATGTAAACGGCACGAGGTACAGTCAGACATTTGGGCTAAAAGGATAACACAAAAAAGTCCAGGGGACTTGTTTCCACTGCACTTAACCACTGCGTCCTTTCTGTCTCTTCATTTATCTCTTGCTCCATCCCTCCTTCACTGTCACTCTTTTGCTCTTCCCTTACACCTCCGCTCTCTCATGTTCTGTCCCTCTATCTCTGCATCTCTCTCTCTCTCTCTCTCTCTCTCTCACTCTCTCTCTCTCTGGTCCCTTATCTTTCAAGAGAGCTTATAAAAACAACTCCACGCATGTACTGAGATCTGTCCAACACAAGCACATTTTACTGTACATACAAACACACACACACACGCATGCACGCACACGCCCGCACACACACACACACACACACACATGCACATGCATGTACACAGATGCATACGCAGGACAAATTTTGTACTTTGCCTCAAGCGTGTAATGAGGGTTCAGACTTGCTGAAGTCATACATGAGTAGTATAGCTTACTTTCTCTCTCTCTCTCACACACACACACGCACGCACGCACGCACGCACGCACGCACGCACGCACGCACGCACGCACGCACGCACGCACGCACGCACGCACGCACGCACACGCACGCACGCACACGCACGCACGCACGCACGCACACACACACAACACACACACACACACACACACACACACCCCCACCCCCACACACACACACACACACACACACACACACACACACACACACACACACACACACACTCCTGTCTGGGTGTTTTTTGTGTTTGCATGAGAACTGACACACTTTCATATTCATGAAGACATTGGCGCAGATACACAAACATTCATGCAACCAATAAATACGGCCCACACACACACACACACACACACACACACACACAACACACACACACACACACACACACACACACACACACACACACACACACACACACACACCCATGAACACACAGAGACCTGGCAGTGTGCTAATAAACCATACAGCCTGTCAACATGTTTTGTTTATTTTCTCCAGCTCTCCTGTTTTATTGGACCTGAATGATGGATCAGATGTTGCCTAGACATTTTTTTTTATTTTTTGATCCCTCAAGCCATAATTGCAGCATGTTGCGTCGCCGTCGCCCCATTACTGGCTGTGTTTACTCACCAGCGTATTGGACTGGAGACAGGGTTTCTCTCTGAAGCTTGTGTTTTGAGTGTTCTAGGCGAGGACTGACACTGTGTGTAGGCGCCCCGGGGGGGAAAACGTCGCATTCGATTCTTCTGCTCTTCAACTGTTTAGTTGGTTATCATTTTCTCCCCAATTTAGTCATTGCCAATTCCTCCTCATGTTGTGTATATAGTGCAGTCCCTGTCACTGCCAACCCCTAATGTGTGGTCTCGTGGCGGTCGTAGACAACCACATGTCTCCTCAACACACATGGAGTCGTTCCGGCCGCTTCTTTTCGCGTGACAGTGAGGACGTTGCGGATGCGGAGGAACACGCTTATCCCTCCCAGTTACACTCCCTGCTCAACAGGTGTCCCCCGAGCAACCTGCAGTACAGTGGTCCATTTTTTTTATTCCATGGACCCCCATAACTCTGAGAGTGCACAAATGGAACCAAATGGACCCGCAATTCCATTTGGTTCCATTTGTACACTCTCAGAGTTACAGACCTCTAAGGGTCCATTTGGAACCCCCTGAAGGAACCCTGGGGGTCCCTGGACCCCACGTTGGGAACCACTGCTGTAGTAGTCACTAGTGCAGCGACATCGATAACCCACCCCGACCCGTCCTGTTTCCCACCATCAAACACGGCCAATTGTGCTCTGTGCATTTTAAGCTGTTTGCATTTGTAATAATAAGTTGTAGGTGTCTGGGCTGAAAACGGAGCTCTGCGCTCGTGAGTTGTGGTTGATTAAGATGGCTCCCAAGGGCTTGTTTTCCATTTCAAAACCCTGTCAGAGTGTGTGTGTGTGTTGTGTGTGTGTGTGTGTGTGTGTGTGTGTGTGTGTGTGTGTGTGTGTGTGGGTGTGTGTGTGTGTGTGTGTGTGTGTGTGTGTGTGTGTGTGTGTGTGTGTGTGTGTGTGTGTGTGTGTGTGTGTGTGTGTGTGTGTGTGAGTGTGAGTCTACCTGAAGTTGAGAGGGTCTTGTGAATGTGGAACGGGCTCCATAAACAAGCGGCACAGGAGAGAGAGCGTGCTGAAGAACAGAACAGGGGAAATGGTACAAAGGAGGCGTCTGTCTCTAACTATGTTTACTGCTTTTCCTTTGTGGGAGTGAGTGTGTTTGCGCGTGTGTGAGTGTGTGTGAGTGTGTGCGCGAGTGTGTGCATGTTGTGTTTGTTAGTCCGTGTGTCTGCCCATCTGTGAGTTCATTGCACCTTTGTGTCTATGGTCATGTGTATATATTATCTGTCTCTTTGCTAGTGTGTGTGTGTGTGTGTGTGTGTGTGTGTGTGTGTGTGTGTGTGTGTGTGTGTGTGTGTGTGTGTGTGTGTGTGTGTCTGTGTGTCTGTGTGTCTCTGTGTTTGTGTGTGTGTGTGTGTGTATCTTTGTGTGCACATTGAGTCGTGATTGAGGATGCATTTGTCCAGTGTCTGTGTCTATGTTTGATGTGTGGTTGTCTGTGTTTGCATCCGTGTGTTTGCATCCGTGTGTGTGTGTGTGTGTGTGTGTGTGTGTGTGTGTGTGTGTGTGTGTGTGTGTGTGTGTGTGTGTGTGTGTGTGTGTGTGTGTGTGTGTGTGTGTGTGTGTGTGTGTGTGTGTGTGTCTTTGTCTGTCTGTCTGTCTGTCTTGTCTGTCTTGTCTGTCTGTCTGTCTGTCTGTCTGTCTGTCTGTCTGTCTGTCTGTCTGTCTGTCTGTCTGTCTGTCTATCTGTCTTGCTGTGTGTGTGTGTGTGTGTGTGTGTGTGTGTGTGTGTGTGTATCTGCCATCTGTCAACACTGCACACCCCCCCCTATCATTTCTATGAAGACATATTAGCGTTTCCTTTTCAAAGGGCCGTGTGGTCTGGCATTGTGACGCTGATATCTGGCTCTCCTTTCTCTGCTACGGAACAGAATTCCCCTATAAACCAGAACCTCCGACACTCTTTCATTGTCAATTCTCCATTCAACCACTGTCAACCTGGCATCTCTATTTTGGGAATGTCATTATAGGCGAATATTCTCCAAAATTACGGAAAGAGCCTATCCACAAGTTCACAATGCGTCACATCGGGTTATGCAGGCTTAAGTTCTTAAAGTATATATATATATAACACCCGGGATTTGAACCCCGGTCTCCCGTGCGTGAAGGAACACTAAAGCCAAACATATTATCCATTAGCCTAAAGGGGAATTCCACTTGGCCGGGGGGAGATATATAGGCTTTTGGAATTCAGGCAGAGGCTCTGAGCCTCACTGCTACTTATATACATTATACATACACATAGAAAACGTCCTGTTATACAGTAGGTACCTTCGGGGATGTATTTGTCACCGTTTGGGTGACCGTCAGTGAGGTGTTTTTCACGCAGGGTGGACCCTGCGGGTGGTATGTGAGGACGCAGGTAAAGGAGAAGAGCAGAAATCCCTGGGTCAGGCTGTTGTAAAGCACTGTGCTAAGCTGCTGTAAGCAACAACACAGTACAGCATGACGAGATGAAGCTTACCCAGCTTTGGCAGCCAGCACACTAACTGCTCAATGGGTTTCACACTGCAGTGGTTCAGCCAAGCAGGAGGGGGGGGGAAAAGACCAAAACAAACAGAAAAACAGAAAGGTAGAGTGACAAAAGGGGTGGGAGGAGAGAAAGAGAGAGAGTCAAGGGGCGGGGGGGGGGTGGGGGGGGGGGGGGGGCAGGGAGTAAACATTGCAGGATGGAGAAGGAGAGGTAAAGGGAGATGAACAGGAGTAACAGGGAGGGTGCTGAGAGCTGGCACTGTGCCAATGCTACTCTTAGCAGCATGATCTGCCTCTCTCTCTCTCTCTCTCTCTCTCTCTCTCTCTCCCTCTCTCTCGTCTGTATGTCTATCATAGCACCTCTCACGTCCCTCTCCTCTGCGACCCCCCCTCCTCCCCCTCTCTCATGCACAATTTCCTTTTCTTTCACCCGTCTCCCATCTCTCTCTTATGCTCACTCTTTCGTCTCCCCGACCCCTTCTCTGTCTGTTTTTGCCCCCCTCCTCTCTCTCTCTTAACTCTCTCTATCTTTCTCTCTTTCTCTCTTTCTCTCTTTCTCTCTCTCTCTCTCTCTCTCTCTCTCTCTCTCTCTCTCTCTCTCTCTCTCTCTCTCTCTCTCTCTGGCTCTCAACTGACTCAGTGGAAAATGTGAATGAAAACAGCCCCCACTCCAAACACTTCTCCTCACCTCACGTCCTTCACGTTCTCCTCTGACCCCCCACCCACTCTGTCTAACTTTCCTCTCCTCCGAGGAGGCTTGTTATGCACTGTTTGCTCTGTTTTATGTTAGGGACATTATAGGAAGGAGTCTAGAACCCATAGTCCAGAGGGACAGGTCACAGGATGCTTTCTGCATTTACAGTCGTAGACATTCTTATCCAGAGCGACATATGGTGCAAGATCAGAGTAAATCACATGAACCCTAGTCAACGAACGACAGGCGAAAATGATAAAGTATAGTGTGCAAAGCAAAACAATATGCTACAAAGTGTCACAGGATAACTAACTAGGATTCCATCAAAATCTAAATAATAGCCTAAGTAACATACTTAGCATCTGTAGAACGGCATACATACATCTATCTAAATAACGTATATATATACTGTAGCAACAGTATTTGAATAAGCAAGCAACATGCTGGAGTCTGAAGAGACTGTGGCAGAAGATGGGGAGTGAGTCTGTGAGCATTGTGAGCTTGTACTGTAGATCTGCTATTTTCTTTTACATTAATGACGTACCCAAAATAGGGAAGGCAGGTTGCTAGTTGTTAAACTGTCACAATAATCTTATGAATTGAGTATGAGTTGAATATGAAATTAAAATTAATATTAGATTGAAATTGCATTTTATATATATTCTTATTTATTTATGTATTTATGTGTTTATTATGCATTCATTTAATTCTCCTTTCCCATTGCCCCCCCTAGCGGCCCCCTACTTTGAAAGCGGGTGGGCTAAGGGGCATGCAGTATCTGAGGGGGAAAAAAATTGCCCAGTGAAATCCAGAGTGGTCGTATCGCTTTAACGCCCTTGACTTGAGGAAGATAGGACTGCTGAGAGGAAGCATTGGTCTGCCATCCCACCATCTGCCTGGCTAACGTTGAAGAATGAGTCTGTGTTTACAGTTTGTGTGTTTAGAGCTGTCTTCAGTGTGTGTGTGTGTGTGTGTGTGTGTGTGTGTGTGTGTGTGTGTGTGTGTGTGTGTGTGTGTGTGTGTGTGTGTGTGTGTGTGTGTGTGTGTGTGTGTGTGTGTGTGTGTGTGTGTGTGTGTGCGCGTGTGTGTATCGGTGACGGTGTTTGTTTGTCCTATTGGCTTCAAGTGAGCAGCGGTACGCCAGATTTATACTTAGGTTGCGAGCCATGCAGCGTGCCAAAAAAAAAACATCGATCTACAAGCTCACAATGCGTCGCACTGCGGCACGTTGTGAGCTTGTAGATCGGCCGGTTTATAGGCGTGCGACACCGGCGTGCAACCCAAGTATAAATCAGGCCTTAGCCCTAGCTAATGCTAATGCAGCTGAGTCATATCCATGACAACGGCCCTGGCATTCCTGGGCAGCTGGCATTCTTCAGCCACACAACAAAATGGCACCGCACCATAGCAAACACACAGCCACAGAAAGAATCATTCACCCCAGGCAGGCACACAGCTCAGCTCTAGTGTTGTTAAGGGAGGTGCCCCGGCTAGGTGGGCAGAGAAGAATTCCCCTAACGTTGTACATTAGGTAGAGGAAAAACTCCCTAATATATGTCAGACGGTTCACTTGATGATTATCATGTGGTGATGTCAAAAAACTCCCCACTAAAAGGTTGTAGGGAGGGAGTAATGTCTGACAAAACATATCTCCATATTTTTTTCGTAAATGAATGCCCTACTTCGTCATACTACAGCGTCACACGAAAGTATCCAAAAAAGAAGATCTACATGCTCGAAACAAGCTGAGCTTGTCGATCTGCTATTTTTGCTATTTTTGAATTTGGACAAATTAGGTTTTCACCCGACCGAGACGATATAAAACAGAAATTGTGAAAGTTTAAAAAGAGAAAAAAAGAAGCGCTGCAGGGATCATTCAGTGGCTCTGATAGATAGGTGCTCTTTGGTGACACAGGTAGGAACATTATGAACAAAAAAAGGGTTTGTTCATCTCCATGTTCTGCTTGCCAAAAAGGTGTGAAATGCAGACTTGCAAAGAAAAGAATCCAAGGCACTCTGTCTTACTGTAAGTGAAAAAAATATATAATTTATTTAGAGCAAGACAACACAATATGACCCAAAATATGAAATTGTGATAGATTTTTGGATTTAATGAGGAGAAAAGGAGAAGAAAAATATGTATTTTTGATCATGTAGAGGAAAATTCCCTAATATGCGTCAGAAGATTCACTTGATGATTATCTTGTGAGGACATATTTAAAAAAAACTCCCTTAAAAAATGTGGGGGAGTAATCTCTGATAAAAACATGTATAACCTAGCCTACAGAAATTGTGATAGATTCTTTAAGAATGCAATTGCAATGAGGAAAGAAAATGCATTTTTTGAAGTTTTCAAAGAGGTCAAACTATCCTGACTCACAGTTAAGTGAGAAAGGGAAAACAGAACAAATATGGGTCAGACAAGATATGGGTCAGACAGATGGACACAGAGCCAGACAGACAAAATAAGCCGCATAAAAGAGGCACGCACACAAACTAACTGGACAGACAGAGAGGCAGCCAGGCAGACAGACAGACAGACAGATAGGTAGGACAGATATGTCGTTGTGATCATTTCAAATCAAATGGCTCATTTAGAGCTGAGACTAGTTAACCCCATTCCACCCAGACAAACCTCCCTAAAGCTCCAGAGACAAGTGCCCCTGCACCCAAGGGTGGGAAACCCTGGGGGTGTCTGGTCTGGTCTGTTTGTTTTTTGTTCATGTGGATGGTAGGTAAGGAAGTGGGTCGTCTGAACTTTAGATGCTACCGGTACAGTGCAAATAAACACACGCAAGCACACACACACACACACACACACATTTTGTCGCTGTTTGGTGTCCAAACCGTTACTTTTCACGAAATGGAAATTAGAACCTGTGTTCCAATGGATTCAATGTAGTTATTATTTAGTCATAAGCTCTTGTTAATACTTTTCATTGGTTAATATTTATAAAACCCCACAGAGATTTAAACACTTTTCATAAAATTGCAGATCTCTAAGCTCTTGTAGAGTGGCTATTTTCGCCACTTTTAAGTGACACTGTTGCACGATGAAGTAGGATAATATTACCGTTATTCCCGTTATTACGGGGGGAAAAAACATTACATTGAAATATGAAAACTCTCTACCCAGTCTGACATAAAAGCATACTGTAGATAAATATGAGTGATGGAGACAAATGTGGATCAAAGGGAAATGGAATAAAGCAATTTGTACCCCCAGCACTGACCCTGAAACTATCTAGACTAGAGTGAGGACATTTAAGAGCATCCTAATCTGTTGAGGTTCTAGGACAGAGCTTCTAGGATAGAAGCTATAAAAGCCACTTCGTCAGCCTGTCTTGGTCAGACTGTCTGTCTGTCTGTCTGTCTGTCTGTCTGTCTGTCTGTCTGTTAGCCCAAAATGTTCAAGTTCTGCCACAGTACGAAGGCAACGATGGGTATCACTGTGTCTTGGTTGGCTGAGAGGGCACACAATACGTAACGTTTGAACCACATGAATCAGAATCAGAATCAGAATCAGGTTTATTGTCACATCACAGGTTTACAAGGTAAAAAAGTGGGTGAAATTCGTTTTTGTACATCGTTCCCATCGCAACGTTAATTTCCATAGAAAGAAGAATAGAAGAAAGAAGAAAGAAGATGAGCCCTTATTGTTCCTATTCTGGGCATGTCATAGTAGGCAAACAAGTGGTTAACCCCTTCTCAATCCTTCCTTCCATCTTTGACCATGAATCCTTATCGCATGTCTCTTTGTCACCTTCCCTCTCACTCCTCTGTCTCTTTGTCACCTTCCCTCTCACTCCTCTGTCTCTTTGTCACCTTCCCTCTCACTCCTCTCTTCATATTACATGAAGACTGTCTCCGGGGCAAGGCTGAAGCTGTTTACACAGCCACGTTTTTTCTTCCAAGTGTGGGCAGAAGAGACACCCACTTGAGTGAGAGTTGAACTGTCTTTCTTGTCTGTCTGCCCACACTGGAAATGGCTTGTGTAAACAGCCATCAAACTCATCCTTCCCCCGAGAGGAGATTATTGGTGTTTTATGAAGCGGGGGATGTGAGATTTACGCTATGGTGAGAGAAATATACGGAGCTAAAGAGTGAAGGACGGTTTTATTGGGTCAAACCGAGTCTTCTTCTCACTCTATTTATCAGTTTGTCCCTTCCATCGACGTCCTTTAGACCGGTGGTTCCTAACTTTTTTCATTTCAAGGACCGCCAGTTTGGTATGCATTCGGCCCCATGGACCCCTATATCTATAAGCAAGTATTTGATTAAATGTTTTTCGTTGTTTGTGATTAACCTCTTAGCCAGTGTCAGACACAGAGATACCAGCATCTTTCCATTACTTTATCTTACTCTTATATCCTATATAAATGGTGCATTTATTTAGCGCTTTTATCCAAATCGCTTTACATAGATTGTGCATTACATTCACCCATTCTCACACACATTCATACACCAATGGCGGAGGAAACCATGCAAGGCACCAACCTGCTCATCGGGAACAATTAGGGTTTCAGCGTCTTGCTCAAGGACACTTCGACACTAACTCTCCCCCAGCCCGGGATTGAACTGGGAACCTTGCGGTTTCCAGTTTACTCTACCCGGCCACTCTACCCCTGAGCCACTGCCACCCGCAATATATATATACATATATACAGCTATAACAACTCATACTGAGATTCTCTCACCCAAACTAAAGATACTTTCCCCTTAGACCCATACGGCAGCAGGCAGAGGGAAGGGGGGATATTTGTTTTTAGTTTTCTTAAGAGGCAGAACCCCACTGTGGGTGGTTTTCTCTGCCTCTGCCCAGGGCTCAAAGCGTCCCCCAGCATCAAGGCACTGATTCCAGAGAGAATACCCCAATATTCCTAACACTCTTTCAGTCACACTTTCTGATAGGGACACAAAGTACTTTTTTTCTGTACCCTATAGGGATACGTCCCTGCCTGATCTAGTGCTCAAAGACATAAAAAGTCAATATTTGTGACATTCTAATGTGCCATAATGAATTTTAATGAAGGAAGTCCCGGATATTTCTTAAATACCCACCGACTGGGGAGAAGGAGATTAAGGTTCTGGGAATTGCTGAAAAACCTTTTGATAGCGATGCCGGTCGTGATACTCGGCTTGTGCTCCTTTGATTTGACTTTCATCAGGGTAAATTGCAGCGGAAAACACGTGATGTGTTTGTGAAGCCTGTAGCATACTCAAAACAAAGTGGAGCTTATTTTTGGCTTCGACTGGGCTTGCCGAACCGAACGCAGTTCTTATAGGACAAAACGTTTTTATACTCGCTACAGCTCAGCTCTGAGTTCTGAACATTATACCCGCCCACTCAGTAGTCTGCCTAGCAACACTGCGGCTCACTCAAGGCGAGCCACTGAAGCATTAGTGTACCGTTCCAGCGCCGGTTGGCAAATTGGTCAGAGGAGGTTTTGCCATTTCTTGCGACTGGTTGTTTGTGTTTGTGGTCCCTCAGAGGGATTAAAGAGGTGTTTGTACTTCCTAACCTCAGCCAACCTCTCTTTAAAAAGATCCATTGTTCGCTGCTGGCAGGAGCCTTGGGCAGAATGCAAAAATAATACAATATAAATCGAGCGCATTGAGTGTCTCACCATTCAAACACAATGTTTGGCTAGTGGAGGTGTTCGACTAGTTCGAAAATCTTACAGGTGCAATAATTATTTTCCTGCACCTAATTTTGTTCTTTCTAGACCGGCCTACTGGGGGACCACGCAAGTCTGGAACAATGCAAGTTGGAAATGCATCTCCCATCCAGTTATGCAGTACCCGTTGTACCCATTGTCAGAGTACCTGTCTGTCTATCTGCCTGTGTTGCTTTTATGCCCATATATGGACATCTCTGCATCTGTCTGCCCTTGTCCCTTTTATACCCTTATATGGAGATCCCTGTTGCATATGCCCATATATGGCATGCCGAAATATGGGCATATCAGTCGGACGTGCGGTTCTGTTAAACCGGATCTCCATGTATGCCTATACATGGGCATATCGGTCGGAATGGCGGTTGTCCTGAAACACCAATTTCATGCCGCCCTCAGCGATACGCACACCAAGTTTGAAGTCGATCCATGAGATTGTGACATCACAGAGCGATGTCAGAGCGTGACGACATCAGTGATACCAGCAAGGTTTATATAACCTACAGTATGCGCCAGAATTGTCTCCATATATGGGCATGTTACGTTTGTGACGCCGACCGTCCACCATTCACTCCCAAGGCAATTATTCATATGGGATTGACCTGTTGAAGCTGGAAAAAAGTGATTTGGTTGGAGTATGCTGCAGGCTTTATACGTCACAGTCATTTCAGTGTGGCAGCTTGGCCTTAAGACCTTGCGTCCCTATTTTGGGCATGTCATTATTGTCAACAATGTTATACAAAGTAGGGATTAAGTGGTTAACCGTTGGCAGGCCGACCAGTGACTCAAAGGTTGCCGGTTTGATCTCTGCCACAGACAGGAGGGTGTATCCCAGCTGTAAAGCGGTAGATGGCTGGTACATCTGCTGTGCCCACCAACTCTGCCTGAGTGGTGACGAGGAGGAATTTGCTGTTGGCTGGTCCAAAACCATTACTTTTCAGGAAATGGATAAAATAATCTTTGTTCCAATGAATCCAATGTACCTGTTAGTCACAAGCTCTTGTTAATACTTTTGCTGGTTAAATGTGTATAACATCCATAGACACACTGAACCACTTTGACATTCGCTTGAAACCCTATTCAAGAATAACAAATAGCTGATCTACAAGCTCACCAGAGCAGCTAATTTAGCTACTTTTGGGGTGATACTCTTGTACAACCAAGTAGGACATTAATTTACGGAAAGAAAAGAAAAGTTGAAATATGGAGATACAAGGTTCCTGCCCGACAGTGACCATTATGTAAAAAGACACGTTTCAGTGATGATTGACAATAGAGCCATTTTTCTGTTTCCATCCGCTTTGATGTCAATTTGATCAGTCCAAATTGACATTGAGCGTGAAATGAAGACCTTCTGTTGGGCTTCCCAGAAGGTACTGTTTATATTGACTGTTGTTGCTGCACACACCGCCTTGTCTGCTTTTTATTGCACTAATAAAGCATCGACAAATAAGGGACATATGCACACGGACTTGTTTATCAAGGATGTTATGTAAGTGTGTGTGTGTGTGTGTGTGTGTGTGTGTGTGTGTGTGTGTGTGTGTGTGTGTGTGTGTGTGTGTGTGTGTGTGTGTGTGTGTGTGTGTGTGTGTGTGTGTGTGTGTGTGTGTGTGTGTCAGACATGTGATCCTCTCCAGAGACAGAACACATTGTTCTGTGACTTTGTCTCTGCGGTCTCCTCTGACTCATATCCTATTATGAGAGATAAATTGAGATTATTATGTAAGGTAGTGCTTTATTTTCAAAATTTAACAAATATATAAAAGAAAAAAGAATATGGTATCATTTTTTGATATCGCATGTTCCTACTATATGCCTGCTAATTGCTCTCATGCGTAACATCCTTGTTTTTTCCTCTCCTCTCCTCTCCTCTCCTCTCCTCTCCTCTCCTCTCCTCTCCTCTCCTCTCCTCTCCTCTCCTCTCCGCTCTAGCCTCTCCTCTCCTCTCCTCTCCTCTCCTCTCCTCTCCTCTCCTCTCCTCTCCTCTCCTCTCCTCTCCTCTCCTCTCCTCTCCTCTCCTCTCTTCTCTTCTCTTCTCCTCTCCTCTCCTCTCCTCTCCTCTCCGCTCTATTTAAACTTCAGCAGCCACAGGTTGCTGAAAAGGTGAGTGTTGACATTAGTTAGTGCAGAGTACTTTAGAGTAATAAGCTTCTGAGTGAGAAGATAACTGATAGACCGATACATGTATGCACACGCACACGCACGCACACACACACACACACACACACACACACACACACACACACACACACACACACACACACACACACACACACACACACACACACACACACACACACACACACACACACACACACACACACACACACACACACACACACACACACACACACACACACACACACACACACACACACAGACTGAGGGAGAGAGTAGAGATAAAAAAAACGAGGAACCAACCGAAAGAGACAGAATATTAGACTATTAGAGAGTTTAACAGCATGTGTGATGTGATGAGTTCAGTAGATAACAGAAACATATAAGCAGCTAAGTGCCGTCTCTTATATGAAAGTCATAATAAACCATGCCCCCCCCCCCCTGGTCCCCTTACATCTACTCTTCCTTCTGCCTCCAATTTATCTCTCCACAGCTAAATCTGGAGTGTTAATTTAACTCTGAGAGTGTGCAAATGTACCTGTAAGGGTCGCTTTGAGTTAAACGACACTCAGAATTTTGCAGTGCACCAGCTGGCATCTCTGCATAATGGCACTAGAGCAGCACCCTCTTGTGCGTGCGTGCGTGCATACGGGCTTGTGTCTGTTGTTTGTATATAGGTCAAGCCATGGGCTACTTTATACCTTTTGTATCCCTCAGACACGCAGGTACAGTAGTCTCGCGTAGGCAGACGATCAGAGATCTCCGCCTGCTGATACATCGGGTGAAATGTAAATTCTATGTGGGTGCTACTAGAACAGTGGAGAAACCAGCGCTGACAAACCTGCAGCCACTGCTTTGAAGAGCAGTCCTGATAGGGGTGCCGCAGTTATCTATTCATATAGTTGATGCTTTTGATTGATTGATTGATTGATTGAATACTTTATTAATAATTGCAAACAGTACAGCGGTACAATTACACTAGATAACACAAAGGGCTTGTCTCCATTGTGGTCCTACCGTATTCAATTCATCAAGACATATAAGACATACAATACTATACAAAAAATCACACCCTGTGTGAAGTGGGCGGTGTCTTGCTAGCTAATCACAATACTGAATGGAGTCAACCAATCATGTACAAAAGATAAATACATTTATTGAAACACTCTTTATGATGGACGAAACCATAACTTGAAAAAAACAAATTTTTGGTTTTTTTCAAGTTATGGTTTCTTATATAGGGCTATGCACATGTGTCATGTGACACTGGCCAATCACAGTCCTGAATAGACTGTGATTGGCCAATCACAGCGCAGGATAATTGTACAAATTTCCTGGGCCCAGATCACAGCGCAGGAAAATGTACATTTTTCCAAATCTCACTTATAGGGGCGGTTTCACCGCCCAAAAATCACACCCTGTGTGAAGTGGGCGGTGTCTTGCTAGCTAATCACAATACTGAATGGAGTCAACCAATCATGTACAAAAAATAAATACATTTATTGAAACACTCTTTATGATGGAAGAAACCATAACTTTAAAAAAACAAATGTATTGTTTTTTTTAAGTTATGGTTTCTTATACAGGGCTATGCACATGTGTCATGTGACACTGGCCAATCACAGTCCTGAATAGACTGTGATTGGCCAATCACGGTGCAGGGTTAGGCGGGGTACATTTTTGGCCAATCACAGCGCAGGATTTGTTGTACAAATATCCAAACCTCACTTATAAGGGCGGTTTCACCGCCCAAAAAATCTTCAATACCAAGAGCAATACAAAGTATTTTTACAGTAGGGTGGGGGGCAAGCTAGAAGACTTATTTAGGTCCTGTTGAAAATTGCAGACAGGTGCTCTTTTATAGTGGTTTTGAAAGAGGATAGGGCCCTACCACCTGGCTGGTGGCAGGGCGTTCCACATGTTGTGGCGGAATAGTCGAATGCATTCACCCCCATGTTTGTGCCCAATTTTGGGGGAACGATCTCAGTGGAGCTTCCACTGGTGCCCGTGGGCGCTACTCACTCTAGTGAAGTAGTTGGTAGTACATGGGCACTCCCTTGAGTATCGTGAAGACCAGGCCCATTGCAGGTTGCTTTTATTACGATTACAAATTGTGTTGCTTTATCACTGCATAATATTCACATTCTGTGTGAATGTAGTGATGACACAAACAACAGCTTGAAAAAACATATTTTGGGGCAAATTAATCGCACGAAAACAACGTCCCCGGTGTGCAAGGACCTGTACTGTGCAGAGATCAGATCAGGGTTGTACGCTGGACTGTGATGTGTGGTGTTGGTACATCTGGAGATGAATTAAGCAAATATCTCTCTCTCACACACACACACACACACACACACACACACACACACACACACACACACACACACACACACACACACACACACACAACACACATGGGAGCATCTGCACATCCATAACCAAAAGCCCAGCTGTAGCGCCTACGTGTGGAGCGTCGCGTTTCAGAGTCCCAGAGCGAAACTGGAGCAAACGGCACGCTGTTTTTCACTCCTCTGACACGTTCAAAAGAGAAACGGCTTTGTTTGTCAGTGTGTGTGTGTGTGTGTGTGTGTGTGTGTGTGTGTGTGTTTTTTTATTTCTGTGAATCCATACACATGCACCTGTTGTTGTGTACTCATGTGTGCTGTGTGTGCTGTGTGTGTGTGTGTGTGTGTGTGTGTGTGTGTGTGTGTGCACGTGCAGGAGGACAGTCAGCTCAGTGCACCTGCATGCTGCTGAATTAACATTTGCATTATTTTACATCAGACAAACATAGAGGGGATGGGGGGGTCAGACATACTTATGAAGGTGTTGTTGATGATGATAATGTGGAACATGATTTTCTATAATTTTTTTATCCCGCGATTTTTGTAACCCATTTTTTTCACCCGGTGCCAATTTCCTAATTGATCCTGGGCGCTACACCAGCCCTACACCAGCGCTACACCAGTCCCCCACAGCCTAGGGAGGCCAGGGCCGAGCTCATGCTTCCTTCAATGCATGAGAGCCAACTGACCTTCTTGTCATCTGACAGGGGGGAGTTTCCCTGGTAGGACGTAGCGCGTGGAAGGAACACGTTATTCCAACCAGTTCCCTTCCCCTCCATCAGGCGCCCCGGCTGTCATGGGGGAGGCAGTATAGCGACCAGGATTACTACATGTTTTTGTGAGGGTATTAACTACCCTGGTAGACACAGGGAGAACATGCAAACTCCACACAGAGTAGGCCCTTTCGCCAACCCCACCTAGGGTATGGGCGCTGATGACGCGGAGGAGAAGACGCGCCCACAGCGTCCCCGTCGGGAATCGAACCCAGGACCTTCTAGATGTGAGGCGACAGCGCTACCGACTGCGCCACCGTGCCCCTATGATTTGGTTTTTAATCTTTTATTTTTATTTTTTACATGTTAGTCTATAATGGCATGCCCACAATAGCCACATTGTGACTTCCTGGTAGGGCTAGGAGTTCTTTGTGTCGATAAAAAAAAACAGCTATTTTTTGATTATTCGATTAACCTTCTTGAGGAATATTAAGTCAGTTATTGGTTCTAAATATTGGTTTTGGTTAATTTCCCAGTCCTTCCTGGTTAAATAAAGGTTATATTATAATTACTATCTACTGTATCACATGATAGTTAACCACTCAAACCCTAGTGTCCCTATTCTGGGGGAGAACATTCGGCGAAAGTAGCAGATGTAAAAGCGCACTGTAAGCTTGTAGATTGGCTATTATAGGCTATTATACGCATCACTTTGTGACACTTTGTAAGCTTATTGATCTGCTATTTCTGCTTTTTCATATTTGAAAATGTATGTATGTATTTTATAACACGGAAACGATTATGCAAAGTAATCTCGATTATCTCAAAATAAATGCGATTAGGCGATGATGTAATAATTGTGACAGGCCTAGTGTGTCTGCGTGTGTGTCTGCGCGTGTGTCTGTGCGTGTGTGTGTGATAGCTTGTATTGGATGCTAGTGGGTCAAGCAGAGTTCCTGACCTTGTTTCCAGGCCACATACGTACGTCCTGGGGCTCCATAGACTAGACACAGCTCAGAGGGGCCGCATGAGAAATCTCACACTGCCAGGCTGTATGAGAAATGCATTAGTCGTTGGCAGTCACAGTGTCTGCTGCAAGCTGCACGCTCCTCCTGCCAGGCAGGGGGTGTTGGTCCACACTCTGCTTCACCCCATAGCAAAGTGTGCTAGCTATGGTTTCCCTTCCTGGGAGGACTTAACCACTTAACTAACCACTTGAACCCCAGCATGCCTATTGTAATCTGGGGGGAACATTCGCCAAAAAGATTGCAGATCTACAAACGCACAACGTGTCACGATGCGACACGTTGTAGCGCTTGTAGATCGGCTATTTTTGGCGAAGAGGTTTGGTGTAGACGGTCAAAGTACAGTTTTAACTCGAGCCCGGTTCTCTTAAGACTAGAGGGTTTAAGTGGTTATGGCCTATTTTATAATTTGTCGTATGATGGGTGTCTCATGAAAGTAGCGGGAAAAAAACAATCTTAAGAGCTAAGGCTAATATAATGCATCACTCCGTGAGATTGTAGGTCCGCTACTTTCGCCATTTCCAACTTTTGGAGCATTGAAAAAGAATCTGCGACAGACAGACAGGCAGACAGACAGACAGACAGACAGACAGACAACTGATCCCGAGGGAAACCACAATAAGATTGAAACAAAGATACAAGTGATGGTAGAGAAAAGGTACAGAATAAGTAGCAGCGTAACATTATTAAAATAGGATAACAATATAAAAGATATACTGTAGGGACACGTCTAGGGAAATCTGGACGGCCGGTTGAAAGGGATTAACGGGTATTTCTTTGCGCTCTGCATGCAATACAATACATAATGTGATTTAAAAGCCCACACAGTTTATTTTTGTCTTGTTTCAACTGTGGACACTGACTCATCCGTTGCTCTTATTGTCTTGGTCTAGGGCTGCCTGGCCATGACTGCTGTACTGTGTGTTCAATTGGGTTTTGTTATTGGGAGAATTGTCCAGTGCCGATGGTCTTGTTTTAGTCTGGCGTGGCTCCGTTATGCAATTGCAATAGTAGTGCATCCTTACTTTGAAGATTAATTAAATTTGAAACTTTCAATATAAAATGTTATATATTCCATAGCAAACAAAATCAAAGTTATTATCTTGTATCTCCACCATGTAATGGCTCCTGACTATAAAAGTGTTATCACTCTGTCAACCAAGGACTTACTGTAATTGACCTATTGTTGAATTAAAATGTAGTCAATTCTGCGACATCAATACCTTTAGCAGAGCAAGTGCCAGTAACTTAGTACATTTACTCAAGTGCTATACTTTCGTACAATTCAATACAAGGTGGTTTTACTTTACTTAAGTATTTCCATTTTTAGATTTATACTCCTTTTTTTTAGACTTTATACTTCTGCTCCACTACATCTCAGAGGCAAATATTGTACTTTTTTACTTCAAAACCTTTGTTAAAAGTGACTTTGTAGATTTTGATTATTATTACAACACATACATTATCCAATTAAATCCCATTTTACCATTTATTCAAAAATAGACGATCTACAAGCTCATAACGCGTCGCGATGTGAATTGAAATTGAAACACGTCGTGTCACCTTTAATGCAGGTCACCAAAAATACTCATCCAAACATGTCTCTCTCTCTCTCTCTCTCTCTCTCTCTCTCTCTCTCTCTCTCTCTCTCTCTCTCTCTCTCTCTCTCTCCCAGGTTGCTCCCAGAGTCATCGAGTGCCCCGCTGTACGGCTCGTGCCATGGCAAGCCAGGGACTGAAGAAGAGGGGGGAGGAGGAGGAGGAGAAGGAGATGGAGAGGGGGGTGAGGGGAGGAGCGTGGTGGGGGCGCGCCCCCCCGGCCGCCGCCACTACGACCTGGACGACCTGGACGTGTCGTGGCTGGAGCTGGTCAACCAGGAGTTCAGACTCATGGGTGAGCTCACGGTCACATACAGTACAGTGCTGTGCAACATACAGTACAGGGTTTTAATGTCCACACAGGACAATAACTCATTGTCCTTGCTGCTAGGCAATGCCCAGTGTGTTGTCTAGTGTAACAAACTGTAATATAAAGCACTGTTTCCCAAACAGTGGGTCGCGGATACATTTTTATGGGTCACCAGTAAACATCCCTTTAAAAAAAAAATATCATTATATATATATTGTTTTTTTTAAATAACATTTTCAGAAATTCCATAATAAAATTAAAAACATTTAAGAAGTAGTGAAAATAGTAGATCTACAAGCTCACATGCTGCGACAGGTTGTGAGCTTGTAGATCTGTTATTTTCACAATTTTTGGGTCCCAGGGTAGACATCACATTTCTATTTTGGGTCTCGAGCTTAAAGGTTTGGGAACCAGTGATGTAAAGTAGTGGTTCTCAAACATTTTCATGTCAAGGACCCCCCCAAATTGATATGTATTAAGCCGTGGACCCCCTTATGAAAGGATTTGGTGTCAGGGACCCCCATAAGAGAGGATCTTTGTTGTTTGATTAGATTAACCACAGAATTCCACAACTGTACTCTATAGTGTAGGTGGGGAGTGAGAAACCTATGATCTGAATTGATCCCCCCCCCCCCCCTCAAGGACCCCTGGGGGTCCCTGGACCCTACATTGAGAACCACTGATGTATAAAGTCCCTCCTCTCCAGCAATTTGACTGGTCGGTGAACCAGAGGGTGACATCGACCGCATGGCAAGGCTAAGGTTGCTAAGGTCCACACAAGTGAGACGCACTTGTGTGGAATCAGCATATTGCATCGAGATAGCGACCATATCGAATATACTCATAGGCTTATAGAACTTTGAATAATATTTGCAACGGAAACGAGCAATGGCCCTCTGAATAAGGTGATAAAAGCTTATCACACGTGGCACAGTGCTCCTGTTTATGACATTATAAAAGTTATATTTTATATATAATTTTTTATATTAGCCAAGACAAGCATCCCAAAAGCACACAAAAACAGCCGCTAGCCAGATAACTACAAAACCGTTGGGTGAGCTTTAATGTTGTTTCTTTCTATGTTATTCAGAAAAATGACCATGGATGTTAGTTCTCATGTGTTTCTTATGGTCGTAAGCAGCGATGTTTTGGAGTTCCCATCCTAAATGAATAATTGTAGTCCTTTGACACAGTGTCTCTCCCAGTGCATGATTGTCTTTGTAAAGAACAATTGTGTCTTCCAGTGTCCCCCGGGGCAGTCTCATAGACCTCTAGTGACAGAGCGGAGGCACTGTGCAGGGCACAGGGGTTAAAGGTGGCGCCTCACTGATCTCTTTATGTACACAGTTAGGATCTTCCCACTGGATTCTTGGGCCTGGGCCAAGCGTGTGCGCGCACACGCACACCACACACACACACACACGCACACGCACACGCACACGTACGCGTACGCGTACACACATTTTATTAATGTCCACACGAAGGAAAGCAAGGACAAGGACACATGGCACATGTCTTCACGATACAACACGAATGTCACTCAGTACTCCATGGGCACAAATAGCAGCGTCTCCGCCATATATGGTGGCCACCAACCATAGCAGAGACAGCACAACACTTCGCCAGTGTGTCTGCCTTTATATGTCTATGGTTACAACGGGTGTGGTTGTTAGATGTTACAAAAAACAACACTGGCGTCAACCGGCGTCTCACCTCTGCGCCGCCATTGTCGCGAGTGCGCGCGCACACACACACACACACACACACACACACACACACACACACACACACACACACACACACACACAGTAGCAGTGTGGACTGCTCATAAACACACACCAAATTACTGTCCTTTGCTCCTTATTCGTTTGGTCTCTTTTTCTCGCATCCCGCCATTCCCTGCTCTTCTCCTCTCCTCTTCCATTCATTCATACAACTACTACTCCCTCTGTCTCTCTCCCTCTCTCCCTCCACTGCTCTCTCCTCCTCTCCTCCCATCGTTCACCATGACATGACATTTTACATCCCTCCAACCCTTCTCCTCTCCTTTCCTCTCTACTCATCTCCTCTCCTCTCTTCTCATCTCTACTCATCCCCTCTCCTCTCCTCTCCTCTCCTCTCCTCTCCTCTCCTCTCCTCTCCTCTCCTCTCCTCTCCTCTCCTCTCCTCTCCTCTCCTCTCCTCTCCTCTCCTCTCTCTCCTTTCTATTCATTTCTATTCATTTCTACTCATCTCCTCTGTTCTCTCTCTCTGTATCCTTCCCTCCCTGTCTCTCTCTCTCCCCCTCCATCTTGGCGCAGTGACAGCCGCAGATATCTGGCGGTTCGGTCCAATCTCCGGCGAGTTTATTTGCGATCTGATTGAACTCAAACAGATAAGGAATAATAATTGTGTTTTTAAATCCACCCGGAGGGCCTTATTTATTCTGCCTGCTGTGCTATTATGAAGCACGGCTCCTCTCAACTGCACACAGGCTGTCTTTTATATTTGTAAAGTTCTTGGAGCTTGTGTTTTCACACTAACGTCCCAGGTGATTGGTCCACACTACTGAGTAATGGTAGGATGATTCAGCATTTTGAATCAGCGCTATGAGCTTGTATATCTGCTATTTTTTTTAAACATTTTTGCAAATCTTTGTATATATATATTTTTTTTTTAAGCGAACATTTATAACTCAAAAACTTTGCTTCTGGGGGGGGTCCCTGGAACCAAATATTTTGAGATGGGGGTCAAATACATATAATTTTGGGGGTCCTTGACATGAAACAGTTTGAGAATCACCGATATTATTAGCAGCATAAGTGTTTCAGAAAACTGTGTAGGATTTAGTAGACATTTTGTAGAATCGGCCTCAGGTCTTAATGGGTTAAGTCCCCCATCCCTGGAGTTGCCTCCATTTATGAAGTGAAGTGTGGACATTTTGAGAAAGTGAGGATGTTTTGGTTGGCTGTGATGAAAGCCGACATACAGTATAGGTTATGCCTGGGTTGTAAAGCTAAAGTCTGTAACTTAGATTTCCTACCCGGGATTCAATCATGGGTCTCTTACATAAGACAGTGGTTCCCAAACAATATGTCGGGACCCATTTTTGGGTCACGGACCCATTTGTATGGGTCGCAAGTAAAAATTATGTTTTTTTTTCTCAAGAAAATGGAACACCGGTTCCGGTAGGAGACACAAAGAGTCTCCTTTGTGTCTCCTACCAGAATTGCTGCCGGTCATCAAATTATTGGCTTAGGAATGTGAGAAAAGCAAAAAAATAACCATGAATTCAAGTCTCCATGGGGTGAGTAATCGTTTGGAGAAAAAAAGTCATTTTGGGGGTGAACTATCCCTTCAATGCATTTAAAAAGTTAGAATAGACTTAGAGTTAGGTGCTAGGGAGAGAATGTAGTCAACGGAAAAGGACAATAGACTCAAGTCAGTGTGTGTTTGTGTTTCCATGCACATAGATAAGCACACACAAATAGCCCAACTGTTAATGAGTACACACTGTCAAGTACGTGAACACACACACACACACACACACACACACACACACACACACACACACACACACACACACACACACACACACACACACACACACACACACACACACGGCACACACACAATCGAATGCACTGGCATTCTGTACAAACAGACATGCACGTACAAACACACAGTGTCCACATTCATGTTTGGAGTGTAATGTTCCTTGTCGACTCCTCTTGTACAGTACATGATGTAAATGTCACAGCCAGTTAATGTCTAACTTCACTTCCCTCTCCTCTGGTACAACAGCCTCTTAATCCCCAAACACAGCACCACAGCGCCAGCACAGCGGACCTGACTGCTAGATAACTAGTACAGGCACAAGTTGTTTTAATGACCAAATAAGTGCATATAATAACATCATACTGTAGGTGCATTTTTACAAAAAAAAATAATAATCTAACATTATTTTTAAATAATTTCATGAAGATAATCAATGAAGACATTCCATAAATGTAAAAACTAAAGAAATACTTTTAACAAGAAGTGAAAATATCAGATCGACAAGACACGTTGTGAGCTTGTGGATCGGCTATTTTCACTAGTTTGGGTCCCAGGGAGACCTCGAGCTTACAGTAATAGTTTGGGAACCACTGTTCTATAAAGCCCAACAGTGTATAATTAGTGTGGTTGCTTCTAGGAAACAACAGTATTGTTATTGCTCAGCTTTATTATTATTTATTATATACTATAGTAGCAACCCCAAGCCTTTGGCACGCCACCCATCCCACAATTTCAACTGCACACACACATGTCATATATTATGTCAAATCGACCGGCTTCATCGGGAATGCTATAATAATTTCATATCACATTATAAAGCATTTTATAATGACTTGGTATTAATTAATAATGCTTTTTACCATTATTATAATGTATTAAAACTACAGTATAAGAGTTATAATATAATGTTCGTGGCCAAAAGAAAGTCTGAGAGTGACTAGCGATGAGGAAGTACTTAAACCTAATCATTATAAAATCTTTTGTAATGTGTTATCATTATTGCTATGAAGCATTATGAGTACAACTGTAATTATACAGTGTTGTAAACAGATTAAAGTGCATCCTAGGTGTTCACTTCATAGAAATTGTTACAGATTCATTGTATTCTAGGCAATTCACTGTACTGGAATCAAAGCCCTAAAGCCTGGTAGCGCTGTCTCATTCACTGACCTTCACTCAACCCACTGATGGTGAGCTTCATTAAAAATAAAATGATTTATCTCTAACAACTTATTCACTAAAGTAGACAGTAGATCAATTATAAGATGAAATGATATGATATCATTTTGATAATACTTATCTATTCTTGTCCTTTGAACAGATCATGAAAGGGAATCTGGAATAAAGTCAAAAGATTATTTTTTTTACTAACAAGGACCAACGCATTTAGTGATCTAAAAAAAGTATTAATTGCCTTAAAACATTAAGTATTCATTGTCAAGTAGTAAATGCCAAATAATTTCCCTCACAGACAGGGAGTTCACACCAACACCATGAACCAAGTGTAACAGGTCAGAAATAACTGCAGTGAGTTAACTGCATATAGTTACATTAAACATAACAATACTACGATACGATACGATAATACTTTATTGTCAGTTCACACTGAAATTTGTCTTGCGACCCAGCAGCCATGTATGCAACAATAAACAATAAACAGTACACACATTTGACATGACACAAGAAAACAAAACAAAACAAAATACATACATAAAGACATACAAAGACAAGAGCAATGTCCACCTCTCAGCCTACCCCAAGCCTACAACTCCTGATTAAGCCTCAATGTCGTCTGATGGACAAAGGACCTCTTCAGTTTGACCTTATTGTATGTAGGAACACTGTATCTCCTTCCTGAAGGCAGCAACCTATATTCTCCATACAAAGCATGGCTAGTGTTTGAAGTGATATTCCTTGCCAACCTTATCATACTGTCATTATACGTAGATGTATAGAGCCTCTGAAGTGGTTGACCAACAATCTTTGAACAAATGTTCAGTTGCTGCAGCAGTTGTGACTTTAAGGCTACAGACAGACATCCATACCAGGTGGTACGGTGGTACGGTACTAGATCTCTCTAAAGTAAGTAAAGCGGCTCCTCCCCGCTTCCGTTTTGTGTTTGCAGTCACGCACATTTTCCTATATTGTGAATCAAAATAATTGACGGCTATATAGCTTGCGGCTTTTCAGAAATGGACATTTAAAAACAAAATGTAATGTTGTGAACGGAAATGACGAACAGATGATAGCTTCCTTTCTCTGCTTTCAGGCGATGCCGTTCCAGACTCTATATCTCTATATCTGTTTAGTTTTAGTCATATTTTAGTCACCTGAAATGTTTTTCTTTAGGTCTAGTTTTAGTCGACTAAATATCACAAGATTTTAGTTGACCAAATCTACAGCTTTTTTTTGGCGGGCCATGATGGCGTCGAAATGATTTTCACTTAGCTGCATGCCGAAAATAGATGATCTACAAGCTCACAACGGGTCGTTTTTATTTAGTTTTCGTCAGTGAAAAAAGGTAGTCGACAGACATTTTTCATCATACTGTAGTTTTAGTCGCCGAAATCAACACTGGTCTATACCCCCGAACCTCTACCTGCCATTCAGAGATTGTGGAATAGTTATCTGGCTATGCGAGACTAGTGTTCAAGTGGTTCAACCACTCACACACATGCAGACCAGAGTGCTCTATAAACCCTATTCCTCTAATTGATTCCACAGCTCAATGTTCAGATGAACGCAATAATGACGCTAAAGAGTCATAAGTAATGTTGTTTTTGGGTAGGAGCTGACTATTATAAATAACAGATGAAACCAAAGCACTCCCAAGAAAACTCCCAGCAGGGCGCTGAATCCCCCAAATAATTCCATAAAATATCTCATAAATAAGAAATCTGGGACAGTGCGCCCACAAACAGTAGTAGCTCTATTTTTTTATACTTAATCAATGATTGAGCCAAAAGTGTCTGTTTTCTTTGGCGCTGCACAGGCAATGTGGAAAAAAACACACCGTAAATCTTTGAAAATATTTTCCCTTGCTGTTTACTAATAAAGTTCTCAACGATAATGTAATCCACTGTCATATTTAGAAATGTAATCAGATTTCTGGTGTTACTCTTGGGTCAGACAGCCACGAAGTATTCAGTTAAATGAATTATTTATTCTGTTTACAGTTGCTACCGGTTAACACTGTTAATGTTGTATAATCTCACAATCCCAACATCTTTTCTCACATTTTCTTGACTATTCTTGAGTAATCGCTTATCTTATATACTGTATATTTTTTGTCACAACATTGATGTTTTATTTGATAAGATTTATTTTATGGTAAACGTTAATGTCATTCACTGGAACCCTCCAACTCAGTAATTAGTAAGGATTACAGTTGCATATTTCATCAGGTGGACATAATTCCGTTAGATGTGGCCTCCTCCTCCCATAGGCTAGGTAATAAACAGCTCCAGCAGTTCAAACCAGGCTGTTGACTCAGCCTGCTGTCATTATTAGTCCTTTAAGTTTTCATGAGGGAGAAAGAAAATTTATTTGCCAGTGAAATCAATTTCATTAACTATTTAAAGAGCCTTTGAACAGTGTGTTACTTTGAGATGTTAATCCAGGACGTTCCCAAGCCCTATTCCTGGCACCCTTTATCTCGTCTCCTGTCTTGTCTTCTCGTCTCCTCTCCTGTCCTCTCATCTCGTTTTGTCTCGTCTCCTCTCTTCTCCTGTCCTCTTGTCTCCTCTCCTTTCCTCTCCTCTCATCTCATCTTGTCTCCTCTCCTCTTTTTTGCCCACTTCTCTCGCCTCCTCTCCTGTCCTCTGCTGTCATCTTGTCTCCTTAACCCCCTCCCTATATCTCTCTTCTTCCTCCTCTCTCTTCTCCTGTCTTCTGCCCCTGGTATACTCCACTACACTGTGCTGTGTGTATGTTTCATCTTCGTCAATACAGAGGACAAACAAATATAATGGGCCACTAATTACCTCTCCTTTCCTCCCCTCTCCTCTCCTCTCCTCCCCTCTCCTCTCCCCCTCTCCTCTCCTCCCCTCTCCTCTCCACTCCTCCTCTGTCCTTCTCTCCTCTCCTCTCCTCTCCTCTCCTCTCCTCTCCTCTCCTCTCCTCTCCTCTCCTCTCCCCTCCACCCTGTCTTGTCTCATCCAACCAGCGTTGCCAGAGCTGGATGAGCTGACCATGGAGCGAGCACTGGTGGAGCTGGAGAACGTGTGCCAGGAGAAGATGCAGCAGGCCATCGAGACGGAGGAGGGCCTTGGCATCGAGTACGACGAGGACGTGGTGTGTGACGTGTGCCGCTCGCCAGAGGGCGAGGACGGCAACGAGATGGTCTTCTGTGACAAGTGCAACGTCTGCGTCCACCAGGTGAGGGGAGGGCGGAGGAGGGGAGGGAGTGTTGCTAGATTTTGTGAGAGAAATAAGCAACCAGGTCTATGAAAACAAGCCCAAAAGAAGCGACTAGGCCACGTGAGCACTTTAAACCCATATACATCGGCTATTTGAAAATAGCCGATCTACACGTTGTGAGCTTGTAGATCTGCTATTTTCAAAATAATATTGGGGGAAAAGTAGGAGGGGGGGGGCGGTGAGTACCTAAGGTGGGGTTGGGGGGGTTCAGGGTTATTACGGTCATTATTATGTTTGTCCACTGGGGCGGCAGTGGCTCAGGAGGTAGAGCGGCCGATTGGGAATCGGAAGGGTTCCGGTTCGATACCAGGTTCGATGAGCAGGTTGGTGCCTTGCATGGTTTCCTCCGCCATCATCGTGTGAATGTGTCTGTGAATGAACATTGTAAAGTGCTTTGGATAAAGGAGCTTTATAAATGCACCACTTACCATTTATGAAAAACCTGGGAAAGTCAGTACATTTCGAAACGCACATTTCTGGGCCCTTGAGAAAATAGATAGAACATTTCAATTTGATCGAATGGTTTTATTATCCAACTTTTACGAAGTGCAAGATCAGAGTAAGTGCCATGAACTTTGTATGCAGTGTTTGCAACACATCATTTTTCATCGGCACCTCTTAGAGTTTCTTTTGGTCCTTGGAGTTAAAGTTAAAGTGAAGTGGAAATGAAGTCCTGGTGTTTAGAGAGGCTTTGTGGTGAAGAGGGAGAGATATGGAGGGTGTAATGATGTGTATTATGTACAGTATGTTCAATGGAATGAACCAATGTCACACAGTGAGACCCAGGTCACGCCTATATAAAGAAAATTACATAAAACTCTTAAGGTTATTATTTTCACAAAAACCTTGGATGCTTGGTTGCTTCTGTTGATACGGTGACAAATGTAACGCCTTTTTAAATTAAATGTACAGTAGGGGTTTAAGGTCGTTGGGCAGTCAGGAGTCTGATGCAGCACTGAGGCTCTTATTTTACCCCGGCTCCCACATAATTATAGTCACTGTCGGGCAGAAACCTCGTATCTCCATGTTTCAAATTTTTATGTTTTTTCCCCGTAAATTAATGCCCTACTTCATCATACAAGAGTGTCACACAAAAGTAGAGAAAATAGTACAGTAGATCTACAATTCACAACACGTCGCAAAGCGACGCGTTGCGAGCTTGTATATCGGCTATTTTCACTATCATTAGATATATGAGGTTTTCGCCTCCGACAGAGACGTTATGTTAAACACCTCCACCACATGGAGCACGGACGCTGTTCTAAAAGTGGTGTGCAGCAGTGTCCTGAAGTCTGAAAGGTTGTCTGCGTTTGTCAATGAGATGCAGTGTTAATTAGTGTGAACATCCCGAGAGTATTTACAGTACATGCCCACAGTGCGGTCAAAGCTCTACTGCTGCATACCTGCCAATGTGACATTTGTTCTCCTAGTCTTATCTGTTACCTAAAACGTGTAATTTTAAAGCGCCACTATGTAACTTTCTTTTTATGAATACATTTACATTTTGTCCTATCTGTGTGTTAAGAGTATGTTAATACATAATAACTTATACAAGTGTCTCCCTGTTCTTCTATTGAGACATTTGGATCGTGTCAAAGGTTGTGTCTCACCTAGACACAGGATCTGACACGAATTTTGACCTGATACATTTACCCCTGAGCAAGCAGGCAGGCTCTATTAGCTCAATGGTAAAAATGTCAGCACTTGCGCCGGAAACCAGGTTCAAATCCGGGGTAGAAGAGGAAAGTTACGTAGTGCAGCTTTAATGTAATAATAATACATCCAATTTATATTGTGCTTTTGTAACTTAGTAAAAGTCGCTTTACAAAACAAAACAGAGACTAAGGCCCACAATATAGCTTTTTGATGCTGATGCAATTGAGGTAGGGATAATGTTTAATTTCTTAGACACTTGTGTATCTGTCTGTTCTTACAAACCCAGCCGAGTTACACCACTGACATGATGCTAGTAATTACTTGCCATCTTGTATCACAATATTAAGGTCATATTAGTCAGAATTGAATAGCTATCCTATGAACAGTTTAGACACATACATAGACATATCATCAGCATAGAGTACAGCTAGGTATTGTCTATTTGGAATCATATTAGGAACTCTTTGACTTCTAGGTGGCCTCCATAACTAACCACCTGCCACATACAAAGCTAACTAGTTAACCTGATCTGTTCTAGCAGCACTGCTGTCTATCTGCTGTAGCCACAGAGACAGTACTAACTTTAAAGCAAAACAAGCTTGTTTGAGTGTGTCGACCCCAAACTCTACCTGCCTTCTCACTTATTATTCCGACACATACTGTAAACTAGCCCACATGTTCTATCCCACATACCATATTTCTTCCATTATTTATGTTATTGAACCAGGCATGTTATCTAGAAAGATTACTTACTTACAATAACGTTGCTGACAAGAGGCATCGGTCTCATGTGTGTGTGTGTGTGTGTGTGTGTGTGTGTGTGTGTGTGTGTGTGTGTGTGTGTGTGTGTGTGTGTCTGTGTCTGTGTCTGTGTGTGTGTGTGTGTGTGTGTGTGTGTGTGTGTGTGTGTGTGTGTGTCGATGTGAACAGATAATATGACAGGCTGCTGTGGACTTAGCTGAAAAAGACTTATTATCTTTAGAGATTACCCTCTCCTACAATAACATCTCTCCTCTCTGCACCTGTCACTGCTTGAAGTACTATTAACGTCCTGGTGACAGCTCCATATAAATGGTATCCATTATTTTCTCTTCATTCCCCCCCCCCTCTCTCTCTCTTTCACTCTCTCTCTCTCTCTCTCCCTCTCTCTTCCCCGCCATCTGTGTCATTCTCTGCTTGCTCTTGCTCCCTCACTTCATTAACTATCGCTCCTTCTCTTCAATTTGTTTCTCTCTTCCGGTCTGCCTTGTTCTGCCCCCCCCCTCTCTCTCTCTCTCTCTCTCCCTCTCCCTCTCCCTCTCTCACTTCATTACCTCGTACCTCTTTTAATTCACCGTCCATATTTCCAATCTCCTCTTTCTTCTTTTTTTTTTTTTACCGCTCCTCATCAATCGATCAATTTCTTTCCTCCGACTCTTTTACCCATTCCTCCTTGTTTGTCCTTGCTCTGCCCGCTTTTACTCCACCTTTCTCTCTCTCTCTGTGTCTCTCTGTCCCTCCATCTCTCATTCTCTCTCTCTCTCTCCCTCAGGCATGTTATGGCATCCTGAAGGTACCCCAGGGCAACTGGCTGTGTCGGACCTGTGCTCTGGGCGTCCAGCCCAAATGCCTGCTCTGCCCCAAGAGAGGAGGGGCCCTGAAGCCCACACGCAGTGGGACCAAGTGGGTCCACGTCAGCTGTGCCTTATGGATCCCCGAGGTGAGACCAGCACAGACTCTACAATATAGGGATGTGGACGTCATGTGAAAATGACATGTCACCATTATTGTGGCAAAAATAATTGCGATCAACGATATTATGGCGATAATCAAAATATGCTTAAAACTTAAAATGACACTTTTGTTAACCACCTGAACCCCCAGCATCCCTATTCTGGGGGGAACGTTAGCCAAAAATAGCAGATCTACAAGCTCACAGTAACGCGTTGTGTTGCAACGCGTTGTGAGCTTGTAGATCTACTATTTTTGGCAAATCGCCAATCGCCAAGTGTGCTCTTTACAGGTCAGTTTTCTCAAGTACAGAGGGTTTAAGTGAATTTGCAGCTCAACAAAAGCTAATTCATCCTGGTCTATGAGGGGGGGGCGATTTCACGATAAATTAAAATCTCAGCGATTATTGTGAACGTTTTGTTATCACGACAAACGATAATAACGATTATCGTCCCATTCCTACTACAATATCGTCTCTGTCGGGTAGAAACCTCATATATCAAAAACTGTTACATTTCAGGTTTCAAATTTAAAAGTAGCGGATCGACGAGCTATACTTTTGATGCTTTTTGTGTGACGCTGTAGTATGATCAAGTGGGGCATTCATTTACGAAAAAAAACACAAAAAGTTAGAATATGGAGATAAGAGGTTTCTGCCCGACAGCAACGATAAACGTGGTTTAATGGAAGGTCATGCTCAAAATGGACCCTGGCTGTTTGCAGCCAATTTCTCCATCCACGTAATTTTGTTTTTAATCTCAGCGGAGCACATAATTGTCGCCGTCTGTTTGTTTGTTTGTTTGTTTTTGTTTTTCTGGACAGATCAGCATCAAATGTCTTGTGCACACTGCCAGTAGGCCACAGACATTTTGTTTCACATATTTATTATACTTTTTGAAATATTTAACTTTAATTAAAGATGGAGTGCCATGATATTTTTCAACCTTAAAACCTGATCATAAGGTATTATTATTATGTAAGGATTTTTTTCAAAAAAAAAAAAAGTGTACAGTAAGTGTAAAATGTTGTTTTTATGTGGACACGCCTCCAGTTCATTAAGTATACCTGGTTCTCACCTTAGCACCTCCTCCACCACCTTAGCACCACCCACCTGTCCTAGTCCCTCCTCCTCCTCATGCCCACACCTGTTGTGTTATGATAATGAGGGGGAGGGTATGGCATTGTGATGTCACAATGCCCCTGTTTCTCTATTGGCACTTTTGACCCTCAAGGTTTCAGCCTCCAGGAAGAAACTCCAAATAGTCAGAGAAGACATAAAACACCATAAAAACACCACCGGGGGGCTTAATGAAGTTCTATCAACCTCATAGACACATGAAAAACAGAAAAAGTGCAAAACCATGGCACCACCTCTTTAACACATTTACCGCCGGGCCCGTAGTTCTACGGGCCGTTAAATCCAACGGTTAAGCGCCAATCCCGTAGCCTACGGGCTGTGGTGCTTTTTCCTTTTTTTCGAAATTTTTTTTTTTTTTAATTTTCTAGGGGGACCATTTTCAGTGTAACACCACCCGATCGGACCGGAAGTGCGATCACGTTTTTTGTTTCCCGTCTGTCTCCATTCTAAGTCGTACACATAAACCCCTGTAAAAGCTGTACAGGACATGTAGTTTTTCATCCTCGCATTTCCCATGTTAACTTAAACGATCAGAACTCAAACATGGCGGCTCCGTTTGACACGCGGTCTCGACGAGTAGACACCAGGACATGTGCCCGTTGTTTACAAACATTGGATCGGGCAATCTAAAGGATTTTAACGGGGCCTATGGCGACCTGAAAAAAACAAAAAACAACAATAAAACCTTGGCACTGGTGAGTACATTATGAGATTAGCCCTTGGCGGTGGATGTGTTAATGAAGTCAATATAGGACTCGGGGCTGAATCCTTGCCCAAATTAGGAGTCATACAAAATAGGTATGTCACAGACGGCTGGCCTCATAGGCTGACTTATGACGTTCCTGAGATCCGATATATATATATATATTTTAAATACGTCAAAGGTCAAGGTCAAAGGTCATCATCGGATGGACCGGAGGGGTTTTATAATGGGAAGGAGAGGTTAGAGGTTAGAGGACGGGGGGGTTACACATGTAAAACACAAGCTTCTGAGCAGGATGCTGCAATTATGCGGACAGACGAGAAATGCTCTCATGCTAATGATGATGAAGCGGGCAAAATCTGCCACGGAAGCACATCTGTCGGATGAATAGAGGCGGCAGGTCTTTTTTTCCGCTGTCCTACACATCTCAACGCCATACCGCATTGAGCGCACGCCGCACGCAATCTGTACTCGACAGCTTTGAAATGGCACTCGGTTCAAAAGCGCTGAACGAGTTATTATGTTGTTCCTTCCTCATCTGAGGGAAATCAAAGATGGGGGCATGTACTCTACAGACAGACAGTCAGTCAGTCAGTCAAGTGTGATGTGTGCTTCGTCGTATGCCGGTGTTGCATGCTGAAAATAGCTGATCTGCAAGCTCACGACGCGTCGCCGACGCGACGCGTCGTGAGCTTGCAGAGCAGCCATTTTCGCTGTGCGACACCGTCGTGCGGCGGAGCACAAAATTAGGCGTCAGTCGGTCCCCCACGCTCCGTCAACAGAGCGTGCTTGATGGAGTGGCTTTTGGCATCCCCGAACCTTTTAGCTGTAATTGCCTTCTGTCACCCTTGATTGGACTAATTGTTTTCGTTGCTCCTTTGCTTTTGTTTCTCTTCTATCAGATGAGAGGGAGCAATTAATTTACGCGTGGGCGCGCGACTTGGAACGGTTCGCTGTCTGTTTGTGGGCGTTTGAGGGGTGTGTATCCGTGCGTATGTTTGTGCGTATGTTTGTGTGTGTGTGTGTGTGTGTGTGTGTGTGTGTGTGTGTGTGTGTGTGTATGTGTGTGCGCGCGCGCCTCTGTACGCACTTGTCTGCACATTAATGCATTTCTCTGTCTGCGTGTTTGTTTCTATGTGTATGGTTGTTTGTTTTTGTGTGTGTGGCTGCATGTTTGTGTGTGTGTGTGTGTGTGTGTGTGTGTGTGTGTGTGTGTGTGTGTGTGTGTGTGTGTGTGCGCCTATGTGCATGCTCGTGTATGTACATGCTGTGTGCATGCATGCGTTAAAGAGGTGTTGATAAGCGGCACAGAGAATGAGGATTTCACAGCCGTCTGGGCGTGAAGGGAGCGAGGGATAGAGAGAGAGAGTTGGAAGAATCCAGTTTACTGAATAGACCTCAACATACTTATACACACGCACTGTGCACGCACACACACACACACACACACACACACACACACACACACACACACACACACACACACACACACACACACACACACACACACACACACACACACAGAGAGAGAGAGAGAGAGAGAAACCCATGCAGACACACTCTCATGTGCAGGTACACACACCATTAACCCTGCACCACAAGGGTGTTTCTGGTGGGATCATCATACAGTACAGATTGACTGACAGATTGGGATCATACAGAAGCCCAGGAAAAACCCACGAGGTAGAATCAGAGTTCAGACTTTGAGAAGAGTAAAAGAGAGAGAGAAGTGTGTGTGTGTGTGTGTGTGTGTGTGTGTGTGTGTGTGTGTGTGTGTGTGTGTGTGTGTGTGTGTGTGTGTGTGTGTGTGTGTGTGTGTGTGTGTGTGTGTGTGTGTGTGTGTGTGTGTGTGTGTGACGTGTGTGTGTGCGCGTGTGCGTGTGCTAGCGCCACTTAGCGCTGAACTGATACATACCCCCTGCTGTGTTATGCATATCGTCACTGTCAGGCGGAAACCTTCTATGTCCAAAACCGGTACATTTTGGGATATGGAAGAAAGAACCATTGTAGTTATTATTTTGTCACAAGCTCTTGTTAGTACTTAGTACATTGGTTCAATATTATTAATATTATTAAACCCACAGACACCACTTTCACGTTAAACATTTCAAAAATAGCAGATCTACAAGCTCTAATCTTGTAGAACGGCAGTTTTTGCTACTTTTGTGTGAAACTGTAATACGACGAGGTAGTTTATGCATTTTTCGAAAAAAACATGAAAAGTTGAAATATGGACATACAGGTTTTTCCTCGACAGCAACGATATGATACCCGGTCCTTTATGCCTGAAGAGGGGTTCCTTTTTAAATGGCTCTTTATAACACACACACACACTTCAAGTTCCTCTTTTTAAACAGCTTTTCATTTGATGCCGTGACCCCTACCCCCACCCCCGTTGCCACCGGGGTCGTTAAGATTTAATACGATTTTCTTCTTATTTTTCCACCAACTGCTTGGAGATATGAACTAATTGAAGCCGGAAAGAGGGGAAAGAAATAAGACACACACACAAACACATGTGCGTGCGTGAGTGCTCGCATGTGTACGTGCGTGTGTGTGTGTTAGGTTAGGTTATTGGGTGATGAAACATTATGGATGTACACTAAATAAAGCTTAAAATAAATAAATAAGCGAGATTTGATGTAGAAATATGAGTGGACCTGGTATAGATGCCTAGGTGCCCCCGGGCCAACAAAGCATATACAGTAGGGTTTTAAGTGGTTAAAAACGCTACAATCTCATCTACTTTGATTGCTTGTGAAAAGCACTGGATGTGATCAAACTCAGTGATTAACTATAGCACCGACCTCGGATGGTGACAAATACACGTATGTAAGCTAGTATCAACACAACAAGAACATCCCCAAACTGCGTCGTTTACCTGAAAACTAAGTCATACGTGCCATCGTGACTGATTTGATTTCACTTGACATTTTTCTTTTATTTTTATGTAGACTGATCCCACATACGGCATTACAACATCATGTGTAAATGTCCCTTTCCCCATGTGTGGTTTAAATCCTTTGAAAAATCATCTCTGTGCAATGAATGTAACATGTCAAGTATGTTTCTCCTCCAAAAAACACTTTAGAGATATGCAGAGCGCAAGAAACTCAGAGGATTTCCTCAGGGAAGCTTAAAAAACACAAAGCAAAAAAACGTTTTGTGGGAAGTGGCTCTTTACGACAGAGAATCACAGCCCATCAGCCAGTTGTTAGCGCGGTGACAGGGAGAGGAACGAGTTTTCAGTCTAAGGCCATGGTTTCACAGTGGAGAATATGTGAAGGATGTTTGAAATAGAGTTCTGGAGAGCGGAGCGGAAGGACTGGCACTTTGGATGACGAGTGCTCTCCACTCGACCCTGTCCTGCACGGCTGCTTGGCAGTCTTCAATGACTTGTCGACTGCATTCAGCGCCACACCATCAGGCCGCTGGCATTTTAAATCAACTGTTCACTGCCATTCTACAGCCGTAAAACACTCAATGCAATGGTTGTCGCCCCTCAAAAAGCGATCAGCCAAAGATTCACGATTATTTTAGGTGCAGACCGGGTTCGATTTGCTAGGCAGGGGGGTCCATGCCTATCCTTTTGGTACCCCCCATGTAATTAATTTGTATCGCTGGTGGGGATATGTTTTATCCCTGCTTCTGGTCAGACTGAAGTATTTCCTTTTTGGAAATGTAGACTTTTGATATGAGACACAATTTTATTACAAATATATGTTTACCACATTAACCCAGGCCTCCCTATACTATATTTGGTAGATTGGCAAAATCTGTAAGAATCTGTCAAAAAGGTGAAAGATTTCTGCTGAATGTTTGCCTCAGGGTTCATGTGGACGTGGTTCATGTGGTTAAATGATGCTTTAAGCCAGCGGAATACCCCAACCAAACTTTTTCCGGCGTCGACGTGTCAATAAGAACAATACAGTACATCATACTGTAAGAACTTTGGCCTTGCTGACATTCGGTTTGGAATTTCTTGCACCTCTAATAAGATTTTCTAACTAGCCGAACACCTCCACTAGCCGAACGCCTCCACTAGCCGAACGCCTCCACTAGCCGAACACCTCCACTAGTCAAACACCTCCACTAGCCGAACGCCTCCACTAGCCGAATGCCTCCACTAGCCGAACACCTCCACTAGTCAAACACCTCCACTAGTCAAACACCTCCACTAGCCGAACGCCTCCACTAGCCGAATGCCTCCACTAGCCGAACACCTCCACTAGTCAAACACCTCCACTAGCCGAACGCCTCCACTAGCCGAACACCTCCACTAGTCAAACACCTCCACTAGCCGAACGCCTCCACTAGCCGAACGCCTCCACTAGTCGAACGCCTCCACTAGCCGAACATCGTATGTGATTTGTTCAGACACTCAATGGGCTTGCGATTGATATTGTTTTATTTCCGCAATCTGCCGGCAACGTACCATGGAAAGTTTTGATGAAAGGTTGGCTGACAAGATAATCCTTCTCTGAGCGACGACAAACACAACCAGATGGCAATGAATTAATGGAGAGAGATAGTACACACGTTGTCCACTCTGTCTGTCGCTGAGACAAATTATTCCAAAGCACGTCGGTGCACTCCAGTGTCTCGCCTGGGCAGACTGCTGAGTGGGAGGGGTCTAGGGTGTAGAACTCAGAGCTTTGGTAGTGAGTTTAAAATAGCTTTGTCCTCTAGAGTCTAAGAACTTTTGTTTGGTTTGGCAAGAAAAGAAAAGAAAAAAAAGTTTGGCGTGGTTTGTGAGTACGCTGCAGGCTTTACCCGCTCATTGTGTGACATGTGTGTGTGTGTGTGTCCTGCTCATCCCACAGGTGAGTATAGGCTGCCCAGAGAAGATGGAGCCCATTACCAAGGTGTCCCACATCCCTGCCAACAGATGGGCCTTGTCCTGCAGCATGTGTAGAGAACACACAGGCACCTGCATACAGGTAGGCAAGCACTCACGCACACGCACACACACACACACACACACACACACACACACACACACACACACACACACACACACACACACGCACGCACGCAAGTGCGCACGCAAGTGCGCACGCACACACATACACACACACACCTGTAAGGGTCTATTAGGTTCCGTTTGTACGCTCTGAATTAAATTAACTCTTAGGATTTTACAGTACACACACACAAAGAGAGCGAGAGAGACTCAAATGTACTGTAGAAGCATACACACACACACACACACACACACACACACACACACACACACACACACACACACACACACACACACACACACACACACACACACACACACACACACACACACACACACACACACACACACACATACAAATGCACATGCATCAATACTGTACATACACACAAAAGCATATTGACCAAAGCTACATAATACATTGACAGGCATACGCAAAACACTGCAGCGTGCAAACACACATGCACACATACTTAAGCAAGGAGACGCATATACAGAACAGCATTATGCACATGTAAAACATAAATGCAATGGACACACACAGACTACCTACCAATTACATACATGCTATAGAGCTCCTGAGGTCATGTGACTAGATGAACTTTCATCTCTTCACTGTTTTCTTCCCTGAAACGTCAAGCCACCGTAATACAAAATCTGTCGTCAAAATAAGACTATTAATAAATTACCTATTACCCCAATTGGCTAATAATACAGTATATTACCTTTATTAAAGCACTGATTATCGCACTGCATTCCAGGATACATTCCTGCATTACAAGGCAGAAGCATGCTGGTATTGAGTGATGTGACAACCGGAGCTCGAGTCAATACACTGAAATCCCTCACACACACACACACACACACACACACTCACACTCTGTCTCTCCCCCTTTTCTGTCATCCCTCGTTCCATGTTCATTACCATCATTCACTCTCACCTTATATCTTGCAGCGACTACCTCTCCTACACACTCTTCCTCTCATCACTCTATCCTGCACACATTACTCCTCTTCTTCACCCCTTCTTCCTGCCTCATCCTTCCCTCTGCTCTCATTACTCAACTTCTCTCTTCTGCCACTGCCCCCCCTCTTCTCTCTCTCTCTGTCTTTCTCTCATGCCTTCCTCCTTTCTCACAAATTATCTTCATCCTCACCTCACCACACACACACACACACACACACACACACACACACACACACACACACACACACACACACACACACACACACACACACACACACACACACACACACACACACACACACACAGGTTGTGTACAGTGTAATACAGTGGAGCTATAGTCTGGGGTTTGGAGGAGCCAGCGGGGGGGCGAGTGTTTGTATTGTGAACGGCATGGTGAGGAGGTGAAAGAGTTCAAACACACCTACTGGCACACAGCAGGAGGCACACAACTACCATTACTGTACTGTGACAGGGCTGTGTGTGTGTGTGTGTGTGTGTGTGTGTGTGTGTGTGTGTGTGTGTGTGTGTGTGTGTGTGTGTGTGTGTGTGTGTGTGTGTGTGTGTGTGTGTGTGTGTGTGTGTGTGTGTGTGTGTGTGTGTGTGAGAGAGAGAGAGAGGATAAGGGTAGAGAGAGAAAGAGAGAGGGGGGACAGGGAAAGATGGGGAGAAAGATAGGGGGAGAGAGCAGGAGGGAGAGGGATAAATTGGGGAGAGAGGGGGAGATAGATAGGGAGGGAAGGAGGGAGAGAGGGAGAGAGGGAGATAGATAGAGAGAGAGAGAGAGATGGTCCATACAGTAGGTTGATGAGTGTGCATTTTGTGTGTGTTTGTGTTGCAGCCAAGCCTTACATCATTACAGTATTGATACGGTAGCTTAGCGGTAAGTACAGGTAAAGTCCTTGACTCCACAGGGAAGCAGACTATCTACTGTTTGTATAGCTGGAGGCTTGCTGATGTGCCAGCTCAGGAAGACAGTCACCGACACACCCTTACAAGCAGGGCTCCACAACCCGCCTCTGGAAAAGAATGCCAGTAGTACGGTTTTGGATCTTTCCAGGGCTTTGCAAAGATTGGGAATTGCACAAAACAGGCGGAAAATGTCCTACTTTCAACCTCACAGCCCTATTTTGGGCACGTCATTATAGTGGAAAATTGTCGAAAATAGCTAAAATAGACGATCAACAAGTACATATTGTGGATGGGCTATTTTCGCTATTCATTGTTTGACGAAGTATTCATAGATTATGTTATTAATGAGAAAATCTTTTGTGTCTGACAGCCAGTATTGTACTGCACATCCCTCTTGTGCCTTACATCTGTCAGTTTGTAGATACAGTATAGCAGTTTGTAATATTCAGCTATAGAGCTATATATGTGGCCCAGTTGGCATCTTGCCAAGCACACCGTAAGCACAAAACAAAATGTCCTGTCACGAAATGACAGGAGCCCTCCCCTCGAATACTAAAACCCAATACTGGGCAGAACTCTACACCCAGTCAGAAATCAATGACAAGCGATGGGATCTTCAGACGTTAGAAGCTTGTAAGATCTCTGTAATGGAGAAAATGTGATAACATCTTGAAATCACAGTCGATCCTAAACTAATCTGTTTGTGCAGTGACGGTACTGGGCCAGATGGGTATGTGATATCGACAATACTTGAGAGTGACAAAGTCGTGGAGGGTGCGTGGCTGGCAGAAAGCTGAGCCGGAGCGTTGTGAAAAGGACAGATTAAGACTGTTTTCTCTTGACGAGCGGCACAATCACTTTGGCTCAGAGAGCTCTGAAGAGGAAGCTGTTTTTATTTAATTTCAAACTACGTTAGAGGCATTTTTACGGTTTGACAACTAAACAAATAGAAACTCAAGCACCAAGCACAGTCTGTCATGTGGGGGAGGCAGCGATGAAATAGGTTTATAGGACGATCGTGTTTTCTTTTTACTTTTTTTTTAAAAATTTTGTGTAGACAAAAAAATGTCACCCCTTTTTTTCAACCAATTTAGTCGTTATACCAATTAACCCTCCCTGCACATTTCTGCGTCGCCACTGCTCTTGTACCCTACTGGCTCTCCTGCAAGTGAGGAGCCCTCACTGGGAGCACCTCTGTCCTACTTCTGTTCCACCCCAGTCCGTAGGAGTCACTAGCGTGGCGACAATGATCCTCCCCCGAACACAGCCAATTGTGTTCGTACAGACGCTCGACTAAGCCAGATGCATCATGGTTGATTTGAACCCCTAGACTCTGCGATGGTGGACAGGTACTTTATCCCTGCCTAACCCGGGCGCCCCAGATCATTGGGTTTTCTGTCACACAAATCATAGCTAGTAGTGTGTGCACGTGCATGGGTTTTAAGGCCCAATTGTGGAGGGACACTTGCAGAGGCCAACGGAGAGACTCGTAGGGCGGAAACCAATGAAGTGACAGAAAAGAGAGGGGAGGTTGAATACATGCCATCCCAGGCAGCATGGAGCCAGGGGACAGGAGAGGCCACTCAGTCTATTGACACCGTAGCCTGTGCACAGTTAAATCCTCAGTGTTCATTTGACCACTTTGAACATGCCATTCCGATTTTGGGCACATCAATTACAGCGAAAATAGCAGAGAGTATGTGCTTGCTTACAAAATGGCCGAAACTGGAAACATGCGCTAGGAAATGCACACAAACACTCAGACGCGCAAGAACATGTATACAAAAAACGGACAAAGACACACAGTTCACACAGATACTGTCACAACACCCAGACTGTAGACACTTTGGAAGTCCTACTCCCGCCTTTACTATAATCAATAAGACACACACACGCACACGCACACACACACACACACACACGCACGCACGCACGCACACACACACACACACACACACACACACACACACGCACGCACGCACGCACGCACGCACGCACGCACGCTCGCACGCACGCACGCACACACACACACACACACACACACACACACAGACACACACACACACACACACACACACACACACACACACACACACACACACACACACACACACACACACACACACACACACACACACACACTGGCCAAATGCCCTCAGCAGCTTTGATAACTGCACACGCACACATCAAATAATACTCACACAAACAAGCAAAGAGAGCGAGAGTGACATCGGAGTTGTCTCTTCTCCACTTAGGAAAACAGTAAAAATGGGGAATGCATGTTTGTTGTGACTGCGTACGTCCATCTGTCTCTGTGCTCTGCTTTTTTACCACAACCTCCGTCCCACCCCTCTGACTTAATCACAGCTCTGAGACGAGTACACTGTCAGGGTAGTGAGTCGAATACAGACTGTGTGTGTGTGTGTGTGTGTGTGTGTGTGTGTGTGTGTGTGTGTGTGTGTGTGTGTGTGTGTGTGTGTGTGTGTGTGTGTGTGTGTGTGTGTGTGTGTGTGTGTGTGTGTGTGTGCGTGCGTGTGTGCGCGTGAGTCGTAAGCAAAGCTTCGGGTTGTTATGCTAACAAGCCAAAACTGTTTGTTTTGCACTTGGCACTTCAGTTTCCGCATCTTAAAACCTTGCAAACAGAATTCAGACTAAGACTGTAAAAACACTTTTTGTTTTGCATTCACCCGCTCCTTCTCTCTCTTTCCTTGTTTGTTCTCACTCTCATCTCATCTTTCCCTAATTCTCACTACCTCTCTCCCATCATCTGTCAACCAACCCCCCCCCCCCCCCCACCACCCGCCCCTTCTTCATCCCCCATCATCGCTCCCCAATCTCCCCCTTCCTCTTCGTCTCCTTCACCTTTGTACCATCTGCTGCAAAAAAAATGTTTATCTCGACGTGGCGGCACGTATAGGGCTGGGTGATATGACTTCAAATCAATATCACGATTATTTAAAACTTTTGCCTCGATTACAATTAATCAACGATTATAAAAAAAAAATCTACAAGCTTCTACATTATTATTATTTTTTTGCTCACCACCATTGTACAGTGGTTAATCAGACTAATCGATGTAGTCGATCATAGAAAATCTACTAGAATGTTTTCGTTTCGATTCGTTGATATATAAGAAAAGAATAATAATAATAATCCGCATATGATGCTAATGTTCTAAACATCATGTGTACATGCCTGCTACTATATCCATTGTGTTTGTTTCTGATTGTGACGTCCGTCTCTCCCCATCATGTCCCTCTCAGTGCTGCATGCCCTCCTGCGTCGTGGCCTTCCATGTGACATGCGCCTTCGACCACGGCCTGGAGATGAGGACCATCCTGGCCGAGAACGACGAGGTGCGCTTCAAGTCCTTCTGCCTGGAGCACAGCTCCACCACAACCACCACTACCACCACCACCAGCGCCACCACCAACGGAGTTCACAGCGTGACCAAACCCGACTGGGCCGCCGTCGCTGCCGCAGCCGCAGCCGCAGCCGCAGCCGCAGCCGCAGCCGCAGCCGCAGCCGCCACCCCGGGCGTCAGTCCCGGGCTCAGAGTGGCGGAGCAGCATTATCAGCTGAATGGCGGTGCAGGAGGAGGAGGAAGTGGGGGATTGGGGAGCGGTGAGCCGGAGCCGAGGGCGGTGCCGTTTATGGCGTTGGAGAGGGCAGAGCGAGACCAGAAGGTGAGCCAGCGCAAGCAGAAGCTCCAGGAGTTGGACGACGAGTTCTACCGGCTGGTGGACCCCAGGGAGGTGGCCGAGGGACTGGCGCTGCCCAGCTGCCAGGTAACGCCTTATTGTATTTGATGTGTTAATATGAATGTGTGATATTGTATACTTCATGCTAGGGCACTGGTCTAGTATGATTCAAATCATTTTAAAATAAGATAATAGGGGTAGAGATCATAGCTTTCAAATATGTAGAGCTTGTTTAAAAACTTCTAAGAGCTTTTGTAATTGCTACCAGTGGGCAGGGAAATACCAATATGCCTTCTATCAAAGAAAAAGGCTCCTATCATCTGAGTTGCTCCAGTGCCTTCTTTATTCAGCAAATACCAAGATGCCGTTGCGGTTGTTTCACAAATAATTGGATCATCTATCCAGAGGTTACTATAGATAGATTGGTGGATACGGCACATTGTGAGATAGCACAGTGCCACGTGATGCAACATTGACAAATACTGTATCACTAGACAAGTCTAGACACAGTTAGGGCTTGATCTCTGTCTGTCTGACACAGGATGTTCCATCCAAACTCTCCCAAGTTGGTTTATCATATGACTGACACGCCAACTTGCGTCAGTCATACATGACAGACGTCATAGCTTAAAATGTCAGAAGTCTGAATGAAGCTGAAGACTGGGTGAAATGATGGTGGAGCTAGAGCGTGCCATAATATTTAGAGATCATTTTTTTTGTAATAATAATAAATAGTTATAATAAATGTTAGTGGCAATAACATAACTGGGCTCTCCCAAGAAATCGAGCCCTCCAATTAGACAGAGATCTTTTCTGTCTTTCTGGGATTTAGACTGCGTCTTTTCATGCGTTTGTCAGATCACGCCTGAACGTTTTCGTTTTTTTCCAACTCCAAGGTGGATTTCCTGTACCAGTTCTGGAAGTTGAGACGGAAGGCCAACTTCAACCGTCCCCTGGTGTCCCTGAACAGGGACGAGGTGGACAACCTGGCCCAGCAAGAGCAGGACGTCCTCTACAGACGCCTCAAACTCTTCACACACCTCCGCCAGGACCTGGAGAGGGTGAGTGCTCTCATCTGTCTGTCCACCGCCATCTCTTCAAACATTCTCTGCTCAACCACTAACTGTTTGAATTGACAACAATCATACAAGAGTTGATACATATAATCAATATACTGTATGTGTATATCATATAAGTACAAATACAAATGAAAACAGTAAAGACATGCATGAAACAAAAAATCTACATGTGCAAAAAAGCATTTGTAATGATGAAAAACTGTTGATATTGACAAGTTGTCTAGACATCAGATCAAGGTAGTTAAGGTGCTAGGATAGAAGTTTTTACAGAGCCGGCTTGCTTTGGACTTAATGGACTGTGTGTGAGTTTGTGTGTGTGTGTGTGTGTGTGTGTGTGTGTGTGTGTGTGTGCACGCGTGTGTGCGTTTGTGCGTACGTGTAGTAAAATGGAATTTTTTCATGTTTGATCATTTCATAATGATCCCGCTTGAAAATGCTTTGTTTATTTATTTTTGCTAGGGGGGTAATCTTCATATTTATGTGGTGGTGGTGTATCTGCGTGTGGGTGTGTGTGTGTGTATGTGCATATGCACATGTGTGTATGAGCATGCGGCTGCACACACATGCACTGCCGTGTTGGTGTGTGTACACATTCTCAGGCAGATGGAATTTTGCTACCGTTTTTCTGGCGGCTAACATTTCATATTCATATTTCCTGGGGTTAATTAAAAAAGAAAATCTCGCTATCATTGCAGGAAGTTGATTTCTGTTTTTTGTGAATAAAATTAATGATAATTAGTTCATTATGCCTGAAGCTTACAGGCAAAATTGAATTGGCTCAATGCCTCCGATACTGATTGAGTGACTGCCCAGTGTTCAACTTTAAAACTATAATTCATACGAGTTGTTATGCCTGCGACTCTGAGGCAGAGGCATGATTTATCTCTGTTGATATTCTGAACAGAGACTTGGCTCCCTTGTTTAACATTTTGGGGAACTCGGCTGTTACAAATAAACTACTCTCTGGTTTATTAACCGCTTACAACCCGGCGTCCCTATTGTGGGCATGTCATTATAGGCTAAATTTAAAAAAAAATAGCTAATCTACCAGCTATGTAACGATGCAGCTTTTTCCGCTATTAGTATTACAAAGAAATATACAATGTATAGGCAAGTTAAACTTGCCAATGAATGGTGGGCAAAACAAGCATGATGATGCTCACATGGTAATCTACCTTCACCAAACGTGTTTGTTTAAAATGGCCCTCATCGATCAAATTAACTTTACCGAGAGATTCATCGATTGTTTCTGGCAAGAGGTAGTTTTACTATTAACCACTTAAACCTATATACTTAATTGCGCATCAAATAGCAAAAAGATAGCCAATTGGCAAGCTCACAATGCGTCACCACACGTTGCGACCCATTGTGAGCTTGTAGATCGAACCATTTTCGCCAAATGTTCGCCTATTATTATGACATAAGCCCAGAGTAGGGACGCTGGGGTTCATGTTGTTAATTTCCATTTCATTGTTAATGTTGCAAAGCTGAATGCTTCCCATCTGCTATACAAAGAGGCCTATGGGGGATGCTTCATTTCTGCATCGAATGACTTTATCATTTTGTCCGGGGCTCATGATGGATGACTCATGTACTCGGGGAGTTGTCTGCAGCCAGTGTTGACTCAGTGTTATTATCTGGACGAGGTAAATTGCCTAGTGGAGCTGACGTTAGGCAGTTATCCAGCCTCAAGACTTGAGGAAAATGTAGTCACTTTTGTCAGATATTTCCTGTTGTTTTGAAAACCTGAAACGTGTTGATTTGTTTTTTTTTGTTTTGTTTTGTTTTAAAGAAAGTGGTTTCCAGAAAAAAAATATCAGGAAATGAACCATCTCCAAAAAAAAGAAGAAGGAAAAAAAAACTAAAAACATTTTGGAAATGTCATGGAAATGTCTTCATAATGCTTATATAAGCTGGTGGTGAAAGGTCTTATGTCACGCTCTTGAAATCTTGGATTTGTTGAATGCCTGTCATTTTAAAAAGGAACAACATTTGGAGAGGAGAGGAGAAGAGAACAGAAGGATTAGTAGGGGAGGAAAGGAAGGGGAAAGAATGTGAAGGAATGGAGATGAGGAATGAGAGTGCTAACAAGTTTGTAATGACAGGTTAATTATCTGGCTCTGTATTAGGCTCTATACTAGGCCCTCTCCTGTTTTCACGCTACGCTAAATATATCTTTGCTGAAAAAAGCCAATCTACATCTGCTATTTTCACTGAATGCTCCCCTAGCAAAGGGACACTAGGGTCAAACATGAAGATGATGGTTATTATTACAGTCGTTTTAGTAGTACTAGTACTTGGTTAGTATCTGGGGTGGTAGTGTCATTACTGCAGTTCTGAAGTCGGTCAAAACCAACAGAATGTTTCCCTGTTGCTGTCAGAATAATACCTCAAATCTGGCGGGATGATTCTTACCAGAGTATGCACTTTCCTGCTCTCCTCGACTGGTCGTGTCCCCGGCACATACTGTAACCCTACACTGACGTTTCTGTTTGCGGCTTCCTCTGATACATAAGGTCAGTGCATCTCAAAGTGTTCCAGAGGGTCCCCCGAAGAAATCAGTTTAACCGTTTTAATCTTTTGGAAAAGTTTGTGAAAAGATCTTCTCTTATGGGGTTCCCTGGCACAACATCTTCTCAGATGGGGGTCTGTGGCCAAATAACCAAATAATCAACTTGACATGAAAATGTCTGAGAACCACTGCAGTGGGTGGCTGTGGCATCCACTGGAGTCATGCTTTCAAACCGCCCTCTGTGTAGCGTTCCAGGGGATGAATGGCAGTATGCAGCCCACAGCCTGACATTTGGTGCAATCCGAGTCTGCTGGGAAAGAGTTCGCTTTGGTTTGGCAAAGCACAGGGCCTGGACTGGTACTTAGCTATTAATGAATTAACACGCTGTGGCTTTTTTCATTTCTTTTTTTTTTTTCATTCATTCATGGCGTCAAAAAGAACAAGCTTCACTCCACTGGAAAGCGAGGGCAGAGAGGACGGATGACTCGCAAACACACATCCCCTGGTTGGAATTGAAACCCGCGAGCTGACAAACCAGCCATTTGAGCCACCAGGCTGACCCTGTACTTACTGTATTATGACTTAAACACACAGGGGATTTCTTTTTTCATTCTCATCATCTAAACCTTTGCGTGTTCAGGAAACTCCTTGCGTTGCATGACACGTCCAAATAAATTCCTCATACCACCAGAACGTTTCCAAAAGAGGGACTATGTTGCACCAGACCGCCTCAGAATCGCAGTCACAGGATCTGTGGAAAACATTAGTTATTTGCTTTCTTTCTTTTTGTCGATCAGATAAACTAAATAATTCAGTATGTGTTTTGGAGTCGGGTTGACGTTTTCGCTCATCGCTGTGGTATGCCACGTTGGGTCTCACCTAGCCTTGTTTTCGAGGCCCTTCACTGGCCAACATCAGGTTTGAATATAAACCAATCACCTAGCATTCCACAACAAGCCCAAGAGAGGGGAGGGAAAAAACAAACAAACGAGGCCATGGCATGAAATAATTGGCGTCTATTTTCACGTCTCCTCATTTATTTTTCCATTGAGCTGCTGGGGCCAGTGCAGCGTAGGCCTAAGCAGCGGTGATTAGGTCCCAGGATCAGCATGGGATCCCTGGGATTTCACCGGGTTAATTTGCTTTCAGAGAATCATTTCTCTCCTCTTAACCCATCAAAACCGGGAAAGCATTTGTGTCATTTTGGATTTGAGCCATATATAATTATAGCAACGCAGGTTTTTCAAAAAACTCTTAGGATTTGGAACAGTGGTTTCTCAAAAATAGCAGATCTATAAGCTCACAGTTTGTCACTTTGTGCCGCGCTGCGAGCTTGTACAATCAATTTTTTTATTTTTTTTGGAAATTTCAGATGGGGGTCTGTGGCCAAATACATATCATTCTGGGGGTCCTTGGCATGAGAATGTTTGAGGACCACTGATTTAGAAGGCATCTGTAGAAACGGCCTCAAGTCTTAATGGGTTAACCAGATCCAGTGTTGGGGAAAATAATTATGGGACGTGCAGTGCTCACTCAATGGTAAGTCAGCATGTGTGGATGTGTGCGCGCATGAGCCTGATCATTATGAATCCAGCCTCAGCTAGCACTGAACCCCAAGATAATGAGAAAGAAAAACAGTAAACATGAACCCAATGTCAGCTAAAAGTCTGACATTGTTGGTAGTAATTAACTAATAATGATAGTGTTCAGCGGCAACCTAAACAATTCATGTGTGTTTCCTTCTGCTGTGTGTTTAGGCCACAATATGAATGTGTTGTGCACTCATAGCCACAGAGGTGTGTGTGTGTGTGTGTGTGTGTGTGTGTGTGTGTGTGTGTGTGTGTGTGTGTGTGTGTGTGTGTGTGTGTGTGTGTGTGTGTGTGTGTGTGTGTGTGTGTGTGTGTGTGTGTGTGTGTGTGTGTTTTGCCTTTAGGCCTGTAGAGTTGTGTGTAAATTATGTAAGCACAGAATTTTGTTAGCTGTTAACCTGTTTACTGTGCTCTAGCACTGTTTCCCAAACAGTGGGTCGGGACCCATGTTTGGGTCGCGGACCAATTTTTATGGGTTCCGAGTAAATATCCCCTTTTTTCCCCCTTTTCCTCCATTATAAAACAAAACAAAACAAATCAAAAGTTTTAAGTTTAAACAAAAAAAGTCTCAACTTTTTATCAGTTAAAAACAATTCCAACATTTTTCAAAGAAATCAAATAATTTCCATAAATTAATGAACAAAAAAAACGTTAAGGAGTAGTGAAAATAGCCTCGCGCCGCGTTGCTATTTTCACTACTTTGGGTCCCGGGCAAACGTCTAATTTCTTTTGGGTCTTGAGCTAAAATATTTGGGAACCACTGTTCTACAGCACTTGTTCTAAAAGTGGGGTCTCGTCGATGGGGCAAAATGATTTTTCAACTATTTGAACATACTGTGAGCTGGTACAGTAGATCGGCTATCTTCAAAACATCTTGACATACGGTACACTCTTGGCACAGAACCTTTTCAAATTGGCATCCGCGCCCAAATGCGTATCAGTTTTCATGAAAATGAAATGTTCTACAGTATGTGAGGATTGATATCCTATGCCTGCATATCTCTGCAGTGCGGTGTGTGTTTGTCCTATGGATTAGTGGGACAGAGGAAGTTCTCTAGTGGTCTGGCTGTATTGATTGGTGTGACCCTCGCTTAACTCCTGACCAGTCTGTCTGTCTGTCTGTCTGTGGAGTGTGGATTCCACAACTCCTCCCCCTGGACCATGCACTCACACTATCGGTGTGTGTGTGTGTGTGTGTGTGTGTGTGTGTGTGTGTGTGTGTGTGTGTGTGTGTGTGTGTGTGTGTGTGTGTGTGTGTGTGTGTGTGTGTGTTAGGGCATTCACGAATAGTGATTTTTAGTATTCGAATTATTCGACCTATAAGTATTCGAATATTCGATTAATCGATTTGATTATAATATTATTATTATTTTTCAATGGCATTGATGACTCGACTCAAGGAATGCAAGTTGACGTCACACCAGAGCTCACAGCTGCGTGTCTGCTGTAGAAAAGCTGTAGAATAATCGAATAGTGGTTTGATAGTCGAATAGTCGGTTTGATATTCGAATATTCGAATATTCGACTATTCGATGAATGCCCTAGTGTGTGTGTGTGTGTGTGTGTGTGTGTGTGTGTGTGTGTGTGTGTGTGTGTGTGCGCGCGAAACGAATCAGAATCAGTTTTCTTCATCACAGGTGTAAAGAAGTAGTTGATTTTTTTTTTTTTTTGCTTAAATAGATTACATGTAAAAACATAAATCGCATGAAGGTCAGGATTTTACATGTGCTGTTCCTATGGCCTAGTACAGTGGCTCCCAAAGCGGTGTGCCGTGAGACAAGTTAAGCACATTATTATTGCAATACTAGAACAAGCAATTGTTGTTTCTGAATAGACAGAAATAGTACAGCTTTCTTCTCTTATATTTGAACTTTCATATATCCTGGAACCAGCTAAGTTCACTCGGTTTTTGCCCTTCTAGCGGCGGGGCTTTAGAGATGGAAAAGTCGGGCAGGCTTCCAGCCAGCCTTCCCAACACTTTGGTCCCAAGCAAGTATTTCACAAAAACGACTGGCTGGATTTCAGTGGAATTTGCTGTGCACCTTCATGCTCCCTACTAGGAACCCTACCTGGGTGGGTCCTGGCACAAACTAGGAGCATATGGTCCACACACCAACCAGCAGAGCCACTAGGCACCCCAAGATTTTATGAAGGTTTCTCTAAAAAGGAAGCTAAGGTAGAGAGAGATACGTGGTCGCACCCCTACTAGTTTTTTAGGATAGCATCGTGGGTCAGCCGGTTCAAACCACTCACATGCATGTACATACATGGGGTTTAAGGAGCGGCAAGACCAATAGGGGCATGCTGGCAGGGATTTCAGATTCTTACTGGCTCAATTCGGAGGCTGAATTTCTATACCAGTAAACTCCAAAGTGCTGTACCATTACAGATGCTACTTGCAATGCAGCCTGGATATGCAGCTTTTTTTGACTGAATTTTTAGGATACATCTAGTGTATCCTTTGCAACCTTCGTCATTCCACAATTCTTTGCATGGCAAAGGTTTCTACTTTAAGATAATTGAGGAAGAACAGGGCAGTGAATTTATATTTACAAATGAACCATTAAGTGCAATGGTAACTGTGTTGTAAGATTAGAAACGTATTTGCAACTTTTTGAATGCATTTCTTTCTTAGTTTCTTCCAAAAACAGACGGAAATTTTTCATATTGTGTCTTTGAGTTGTTTCTGCGTTTCTCACTCACTCAATCACATTTCAATCCCGTTTGCTAATGTTTACATTGGAAGAAGTGCCACCATGATGGTCTCATGACAGAACAGCTACTATGATGAAAAAGAGGAATCCCTCACCAGAGGTCGTCCAGTTTGGGAGTCCTCCTCAGACTAGACTACCGTCTTTCATAGAACTAGTCCACCTAGGATGTGTCTTACAAAGCATCTGCCTCAAAAATGGGACACATCTTTAGTCTTGTTTCTTAAACTGTTTCAGTTTGATACAATAAATAAGCTCAAAATGTCTATTTTTGCTGATGTAGCCCCTTTTGTCTACTTTACAGCCAACTTTCCTCTTAACTTTCCCCCTTAATTAATCGGCAGATAATTCACCGTTTCCATTACATTTCCACAGCAGTAATTACATGTAAAAACAACATTCCTCCGATGTTCTGAGTTTCTCTTTTCACCAGAAACAGCGTTCTGGCTCACATGTTTTCAAAGCCAGTAACCTAATAAAACTTGTAAGGCAGAACACCCGATGGCTTGAATAACACTTTACCAAAGTACGCGATCCGCCATGGCTGTTACTGCGGAACAACCTCATCCAGTTAGGTAAACATTTGACTCCCAAACTGATGGAAACTCGGACCAGCATTAGCACCGTGTCGGAATGTCCTTATGCTCTGGGGCATCTCTGCTAAGACGGTGCCCTGCCTCATTCCAAAGTTATTTCATAATCATATTTACATATAACACAGAACGGCAAATCTTCTGTTTGAGAAATTTGTATTTAAAATTTTAAGCTGCAGTTGAGTGCTTTGGCTTTTGTAGTGTTAACAATAGGCTACAAATTCCGTAAATATTACTGAAATATATTGAATAGTGACATTAACCACTTAAGCCTCACATACTTAATTGTATGACGAATAGAGACCATAATGACATGCCCAAATAGGGACGCCAGGTTAAAAGTAATTAAAATGAGGAGCATAATTTAGACAAAATTATAATACGCTATCTATAATAATAGACTGGCTCCAATTAAAGGCTGGTTCTCTCTTCTGTCGAGGTAAATAAAAGCCCTGGACCCTGTTGGAGCTTTTAAGCGTATTTAATTAGATCTTATCCATTCTGAAGCTCATCCAAATTGAGTGAGAAACTCTTCTAAGATCCATGAAATCCATGTGGGACTGCCTGTGAAAGAAAGAGAGGAGAGGGGGGCTATTGACAGAGTTAAGAAGTGGAGGCTATTGATTGAGTTCTGTTGGCCGGTCGCCAATCACCACAATTGATCGTCTATTGGTAGTTTATTGGCTGAGGAGGCGTTGACAGCCAGCTGCTACCGATGTTGGCTGTCGATACTGACACTCTCTCGTTCTCCTCACCCTCTCCATCTCTCTGTATCTCCTTCACCTCCTTTCTGTCACTCTTTCTCTCTGTTTGCCTCGCACTAAAGAACGAAGTCACATACACTTATACTCAGGGCTCAATTTGCTGGGGAAAATCCA
>NC_137609.1:31350635-31380635 GCF_963280865.1 Gymnoscopelus braueri
TGAGCTAAATATGTTTGTTTGATTTTGACGTTTTTATATTTAAACTTTATGATGAAAGGCCGCGGAGGCCACACACGCAGCAGCTATTGTGCTCGCCTCCATGTTCACGTTAATGAGCAGCACGAAGCAGCTTGACTGAAGCCGGTTGGGAGCCAGCTCCGCGCAGCGCGTACTGGAGGTTCCTTTGCGGGAGGGAGGGGACAGGGGAATGGAAGTTTTTTGGGCATTTCATTCATTAATGCGTCCAAAAAAAACTATAAAATAAAGATTGCCCACGAGTCTTTGAGCTCGAGTCCGAGTCAAGTCTCAAGTCTTTGAGGGGCGAGTCCGAGTCGAGTCTAGAGTCTCATTTGTGGCGACTCGAGTGCGACTTGAGTACGAGTCTCTGACTCGAGTCCGAGTCAGAGTGGTGTGGTGTGTGTGTGTGTGTGTGTTTGAGAGAGAGAGAGAGAGAGAGAGAGAGAGAGAGAGAGAGAGGGGGGGGGGCACTATGGGAGATCTGAGAGAGGGCAGGAGCTAAGTAAACGGAGAATTCAGGTGTGAAAGAATCCTTTTTTGCCTTATTTGTCATTCTGTTCCTTGCAGGGATTCATGCCTGTTTACCCTATGAAAAAGTTCATTCAGTACACACACACACACGCACACACACACACACACACACACACACACACACACACACACACACACACACACACAATTTTCAATTTTTCAATTCAAAGGGCTTTATTGGCATGAGAAAACATACGTTTACATTGCCAAAGCAGAAAGCACAATACAACAATACAGCAATACAATCAAAACAAAAAAATGTACATTTGAAAGTCAGAGTCTTCAATAGATCAATTTCTATGTACCAAGATCACTGGGTGCAGGTATAGTGCCGGAATATATACAATGATTAGTCTTTAGGGTGGTTGTGTTCCGTTTGATATCCTTTTCCTATCACAGCACACACACACACACGCACACACACACACACACACAAACTCTTAACAGGGACTAAACTCTTTCTCTCTGGCCAAAGCATCGGTTACTCTGTAGAGCATTTAGTGAGTGCACTTTGCCAACGCTGGCACGGTGCCCTTCTGTGCCCTGCCCTCTTGCTTTCTCTCTCTCTCTCTCTCTCTCTCTCTCTCTCTCTCTCTCTCTCTCTCTCTCTCTCTCTCTCTCTCTCTCTCTCTCTCTCTCTCTCTGTGTCTCTCTCTCTCTGTGTCTCTCTCTCTGGAGAGACTTGGCAGTACATCCAGCCCTGCAGGTCAACAGTCCCACATCCAGGAGGTCTGCAGAACAGAACAGTACACTTATGAAACAGTCTTAGAGAGAGAGAGAGAGAGAGAGGGGGGGGGAAGAGAGAGAGAGGGGGAGAGGAAGGTGGAAAAGGGAGAGTTTTTGAAGAGCAGAGGAAAAGGAAAGGGTGGCACCCTGGCAGGCAGGCAGGCAGGGCCTGCATGTGCCAGAGCACATTTCCCAAACAGTGGGTCGGGACCAATTTTTATGGGTATATAATATCCCCTTTTTTTTTGTTTACTACATTTAAAAAATATATATGTATTATTTCAAAAGATTTTGAAAAGTTAAAACAAAGAAAATCACACAACTTTTCATCAATTAAAAACAATTCCAATTTTTTTTCAAAAGTATTTCATAAATAACGTGCCAGAGTCAGGGAACAGACGGGTGGGCCGGAGCCAGGGTCTGGGTCTGTGGAAGGAGGGGGGGGGGGGGTCAGGAGGTACACTGTGTGCCCAGGCCAAGAAGAAAAGCCTGTCAGCTAGTTTGACTTGGCTCTGCGTAGCCACTTTGTTTCTCTCCACAGAGCTGGTTTGTGTGTTTGGGCTTTTTTTCAAGAGAAGAGGAAACTAGCAAAGTAAAAGAAAGAAAGAGGAAAGAAAACAACACAACCCCCCCCCCGTGGGCAAAAGGTCACCGGTTCGAGACCTTGGCAGACCTCTCTTATACAGAGTAAAATCCTGAGTGTTCATTTAACTCTGAGAGTGTACAAATGGAACCAAATGGACCCTTTACGGGTCCATTTAGTTCCATTTTTACACTCTGAGAGTTAAATTAAAGCTGCAATCATAACTTTGTTGTTTAAATGTATCAGCTGCATTGCCATTTACCCATCCTAACTATTAGGACCAGTTTAACTAATGTGTATGGTAGAGTACTGTATACTTGTTCAACATAACTAACCCAACTGGTTGTAGTTGGTCTGGGATTGAAACCCGGGGTAAGACATGAACCTTACGGGCTGCAGCTTTAACACTAAAGCCTCAGTTGTACTTAGTGCGCGTGGGTGTTGCGTTGCTTTGCGTTGTGGGCTTGTAGATCGGCAATTTTCCGTGCGTGACACAGGCACGCGACCAAGTATAAATCAGGCATAAGGAGGATTTTATAGTGTAGGAGCAGGAGATGCTTGGGGAGAAGCGTGAATAGATCAGTCCCCTCCCTGACTTGCAATCCTTCAATGGTTTGTGCCCTTGAGCAAGGCACTCAACCTCGCAACTTTTCTCTGCTCTCTGCGGTTGTAAATGGCACAGTGTTGAACCTTTTTAGGACTAGGGTTGCTTGTTTGTCGAACTCAATTGCAAAAACTGTCCTTGAAGGGACGCGGGTACTTTAACTCCTTGCACCCCACCCTTTAACCACATTAAAAGTGACAAATAAGTGAATTTGTTTTGGTTGAAACAATCTTTTTTTTAATTAAAAACATGAAATTCAATATAGTGATAGTAATTGTTGTTATAGTGTTTGAATTCAATCATGAGAGAGATTTATCGGCTTCAATGTTATAGTGTTCCGGTTCCAATTCTGTCTGCTCTTTTTAGTTTTTGTTTTGTCACTTTGAATTTCACTTGTTTATCCTCTAATCGTACTTTGTGTTTACTAAAGAGCTGGAGAGACAGGGAGACTCCTGTTGCTGAACAAACACACAATGATTACTATCAGAATATGGAGATATTTTACGCCTATTTGAACCTCACAAAAGAAAAAAACATTTACAGAACCTTTAACCCTGGCATCTATATTTTGGACAACTTTGCTTGTAGAATACGTAGATCGGCTAATTTTTCAATTTGTCGTACAATAAAGTATAATAGAGCTTACAGTAAGTGGTTAAATTGCTGTTTAGTTTGGACCGTCAGCCAAGAGCCTTGTACTGTAAACGGTAGGTGAGAATGTTGTATAACTGTGACACACACACACACACACACACACACACACACACACACACACACACACACACACACACACACACACACACACACACACACACACACACACACACACACACACACACACACACACACACACACACACACATACACACACGCACACTCTCACACATTTCCCCCTGCACATTCTCCACTAGGCTGCTGTGGTAAAAACATACAAAAGGTGTTCCAGGGCGACCTGCCTGGTTCAATAACAGTCAGGAGAGAGAGTGAGAGAGAGGTGTGGAGGAAGAGGAGGAGGGCGAGTTGCAGGTGAGTATTATGGGATGGAGAGGAAATGGATATGTCATTCGACTCGCCCTCACCCTCTCTCTCTCCGTTTTATTCCTCCCCGCCCGGTGCGACTCATTCCGTCTTTAGCGTTTTGGACGTAAACCCCCCACGCCCCCCACACACACACACACACACACACACACACACACACTAACACACAGCAGCCCCTCCTTCTCCTCCTCATCTGGTATGGAGCCGTCTCTGGGGTTACGCAACGAGAGACGAGAGAGGGGGGGGGGGGTTGAGGGGGGTCAGAGAGAGGACAGAGACGTACGGAGAGAACGAGACGTCCCGCTTCATGGGCGGGGAGAGAGGGAGGACAGACAAGACCCCCTCAACACCCCCGTCTCTCCGTTTAGCGCATACACACACACACACACACACACACACACACACACACACACACACACACACACACACACACACACACACAGACACACACACACACACACACACACACACACACACACACACACACACACACACACCCTCTCTCTCTCTCTCTCTCTCTCTCTCTCTCCCTCTTTCTCTCTCTGTCTGCCTTTCTCACGCACACAAACACACACATTGACTTGTATGTACCACAGGGACACTCTCTTAGTTACATTGACAAACTCAGGTGCACACACGCACTCACACACACACACACACACACACACACACACACACACACACACACACACACACACACACACACACACACACACACACACACACACACACACACACACACACACACACACACACACACACACACAGAGACAGACATGCATATTCGTATAATGACACGTACATCAGGGAACACACAAATCTCCCCATATACACACAGAAACTCAAACATACACACACACACACATAAGTGTACATGCATAACATGCATGTACACTTAAACACGCACACCCAGAGCCAGAGACACTTAAGGGGGGGTACTTTATACTTAAAATACCAAAAGTAGAAAGTATTATGCAGAATGTCCTGCATAATACTCGCGATGTGACGCATTGTGAGCTTGTAGATCTGCTATTTTCAAATGGACGAAATGTATATAGGACTCAAGTAAAGTAAAAATACACTCTCATACACATTCATTGCCAGGTATTAATTTATTTAATTCATCCGCCACTGCCAGCGGTTTTACCTTATTTTGAATCTTTTTGACGATCCACCATCTTTTTTTTTCAACCCAGATGTAAACAAACAATGTGTACGTGGAGAGACGAGTCTCTCTTCTATCCACCGGAACAAAAACATTGTAACCGCGATCGTCCGTTCTGTTGTTATCGGCAGCCAGTTGAATATGGCTTGTTTTCACCAAAAACACTAGACGCTAGATGTGTTTTTCTAAATCTCATAACATTGCAGTGAACGGGGTGACTTTTTTTTGGATGACGTCATTTCCAGTTTTTATCTTCTAGAAGGCATCATTCATAGGTTGGCGAAGAGCGCCCTCTAGCGTAATCACAAAAAAACGTGATTTTATTTTTAATGGACGCATATATGTGTCTTTGGCAGGCAATGACTTAAGTACAGGGGGGGGGGGGTAGCCAGGTCATGCGGCAGACAGACAAACAGAAAGACAGACAGACAGACAGACCCACCCTGTTGGAGTGGATTCCAGCCTGGCTCCCTGCACACAGCCTCAGCTCCAAGCCTAACACTGGCTGACAACCTGCTTCTCCACGCACATAGACATAGCTCTATGTTGTCAGCTATAGTATGGTTCCAGACTTCTGCCAAAGCTGCTATGACTGATCCAAGACCAGTGCAGGAAACATCAACTTTTTTTTTGTCCCACCAGCTGTTTCGGGGCCTCGTGCATACTGCAGCAAAAATGTGCCAGCAGCCACTTCCACTGTTTTTACCAGCTATAGCTGGATTTATTTTGTTGAGTAGAATTCAATGGAAGTCCCCGAAATTGATGGTAAGCTAGATGAACTTGCCCTTGGTTTCACACTGTGTTCGAGGCCGACTGCTGTTGTAGGCTCCAAGTCATAACTAACTGCGGATCGCTAGACTCCAAGCCAAGTTTTTGCTGCTACGCTGTGCTACGGTGCTGCCTCTTGAGGGATGGGATGGCAACTACACAGCTGCTTCCTGAGGGATGGGATGGTATCTACAGAGCAAATCTTTTGATTGATTGATTGAATACTTTATTAGTCACAAAATGGAAACAGCACAGAGGTACAGTAAAACATTGAGGCTAAAAGGATAACACAAAAAAGTACATTTTGGTCCTATGTATTCAATTCATCATCAACAGAGCATAGAATATTAACACATTAATATATGTCATCAACAAATACAAATATATTATACTGTAAAGATATATATTACAGAGGAGAAAAAGGAAAACCGGCAGCAGTGTATAATAATAATAATAATAATAATAATAATGGATTTTATTTATAATGCACTTTACATTTGTGAAAATCTCAAAGTGCTACAATAAGCAAATGCTAAAAAAGTAGCTAAAAAGTAGCTTTAAAAAATGCTTTGTTAAAAAGGTAGGTCTTTAGTCCTCTCTTAGAAGTCAGTCAACCGACTGTGGTGCTCTCAGGTGGGCAGGGAGGGCATTCCACAGTTCGGGGGCGGTCGAGCAGAAGGCTCGGTCGCCCATGGTACATTACGTAGGTTGGTCTTTGGGGTTTTGAGGAGGTTAGTGTTTGAAGAGCGGAGGTTACGAGTCGAGGGTTGTGGGGAGACTAATTCCTTGACCTAGGAAGGAGCGTTGCAGTGGATGGACTGATGAGTTAACAGGGATATCTTGTATTCGGTCCGGGAAGAGACGGGAAGCCAGTGGAGTGAACGGAGGATGGGTGTGATGTGTTTGTGTCTGCGCACTCTCATCAGGATCTTAGCAGTGCTGTTCTGGATATACTGGAGCTTTTGAAGGCTCTTGCTAGGGATCCCGATGAGAAGTGCGTTACAGTAGTCCACCCTGGAGGAGACGAAGGCGTGGACTCGTTTTTTAGAATCTGCTAGCGTGAGTGTGGGGCGGAGTTTTGAAATGTTTCTGAGGTGGAAGAAGGTTTAGCACAGATGTCTGATGTGGGCCTCAAAGTTCAGGTGAGGGTCTCTTTTTACCCCCAGGTTAGTGACAACCGGTGAGAGGGGAAGGTCATGTCCAGTGTATGACCATAGCCTGGTAAACCATCCCGGTCACATGAATTCACACTTTTTGGTTTATGCAAAACACCCAACCCAGCGCTACAGTCTACAGAAGACACATGATAATGTGAATTCACTCGACCGGGATGGTTTAACAGGCCCCTAGTATGACCCCTCATTTCAATGGGAATTAATATGTAACTCCACTCCCTGCTCACAGTGCAGAAATACTATGACCAGGCCAAGGAGGTCACAGCACGCAGCTCTGCGTTTTTAGGTTTTGCTCGTAAATATCACATCATAAATGACATTTTATTCCGTGACATCCCCAAGCACCGTGGGTCACTCGTATCCCAAGTGTAATTTTAGTCGCAACGAATGCCTGCAATCTTAATTCGGGATGGCCGCCGGTGGGAAGCGAGACCCCTAACCTCGACAGCGTGAGTAGCATGTGCTACCCGCCGCGCTACACAGAACCTATAAAAGCCCCATATGATCATTAACAAGCAGCAGGGAAATTCTGGCCGGTGCCCAACGAGCTGCTGGACATGCTCCAAATTGCATTAACTGGGAGGAAATAATGTAGTCATAAGCCGCTATAATTGCATTTTGATGGACTCGGTTTTAATATTTTGCTTGGCATCGATGTTGTTTTCATTGGGGGCGAAATCTTCGGCCACCCTTGCGGGCTCCAGACCACGGTGACACCGGCCACCTGTTGAGGAACACTCCTGTTTGACTGTGGAGTTGGCACTGTTGTTAGTATACAGTGATCAAATATTCCATCTAGGGCTGGACGATATGACTTCAAATCAATATCACGACTATTTCAAACTTTTGCCTCGATTATGATTAATGAACGATTTGTTGTTTTTTAATAGTGAAAATAGCAGATCTCTTGAGCTTGTAGAACGGCTATTTTCACTTTTTTTGTACACCACCATTATACAACAAAGTGTAATACAGGGTTAAGTGGTTAATCAGACTTAATGTCAATCTGACATTGGTTGCTGGGCCTCGCTGTGTACCAGAAGATACTTCATTGCATGATGTGTTGCTCTATGAAAGAAAAAAACGAACCACAATGTCACAGCTTGTTGATGGGCCATTTTCGGCGAGCAGCACAGTCGTACGATAGAGTATAAATTATGCATATGAACTAACTACAGCTTCCAGTTCTAAGTGATGATGTCATTGATCTGCAGAAGTCATTACCAAGTTAAACCAGAGCGAAAGCGCAAGTCTTCCCATGAATCTTGGTAGTAAATAGTCGGCAGAGTGGAACATTATGGTCGATTACTGTGTAGTTTTACGTAACCAGATTAATGGGAGAAACCCATCTGTTTTGAAAGTGAGACTTGGCCAGGAAGGGTATATAGTAAGCGCACATAACGTTTTGGGAACAAGTAACAATACAGCATCCTGTTATGTAACTGTTAAATTAATATTCTGTATATTACATAGTGTACACGGCAGCGGTTTCCCCCTGCCATTTAAAAATCCTGGGCTGGGCCATCTATAGGAGCTGGCCGTCTGCCTAGAAAAAACCCTATAATATCGGATTCCGTGTGGAACATTGCGTGTCACACAGTAAATACTGGTTTACCTTCTACATCCAGCACAGAAACACTTCTTGGGGGGGAAATGCTGACATGCACAATATATAAGAGCACTGAGTCACTTTTTAGTCATCCAGGTCACTCAGCCGGTTAGAGCTGGTGCTGTATCACAAAGGCTGTGTTCTTTTCCACTGTACAAGAAGGCAGGGGGAAAAGAATCTACAGTTTCATGGTCTGTAAGTGACCGTGAAACTGGGTTCATTGTTGGTGCATGGATGGCAGGAGATTCAGACAAGGACTGCTCTGACTGGCTAGTGTTTCATTAGGAACAGTGGCTAAAATTGCGTCTGTATTTCAATCTATGGAGGAAGACATCAGTTAGTCTATTAAGACCGGGAACGTATCTGTGTCATTTTAAGATTTCTTATTAGTAATTTGTGCAAATCTTTGAAATATATATATATGTTTTAAAGCGAACATTTTTTACTTCGATTGTGGGGGTCCCTGGAACAACATATTTTGAGATGGGGGATACATATCATTTTGGGGTCCTTGACAGCACTGATATAGCAACATACTGTTGGATTTAGAAAACATTTTTAGATATGTATGTGGCCTCGGACCCCCATCTCAAAATGTTTTGTTCCAGGGACCCCATGAAGCAAAGATTTGACTTACAATGTTCGCTTTAAAAAAGTATATATAAAAAATGTGCACACATTTTTACGATAAAAAAAAATAGCTGATCTACAAGCTCATAGCGCGGCACTCAGTGCCACGCTAGCAGCTTATTGCCAAATAAATCTTAAAATGACACAGATGCGTTCCCGGTCTTAATGGATTAAGTGCACATTCAATGACCGTGATGATGCTCATGCATTAGTGCGATATGTAAGGAAAAACAGGGGAGCAACACTTCCTCAGGTGGCTGAGAATGTAGATTGTTGCTGTCGGGTGAAAACCTTGCATGTCTAAAACCACAATTTTTCAGGAAATGGAACAAAAACTTTCAGAAACAGTGAAAATAGCCGATCTACAAGCTCATTTTCACTACTTTTGCTTGACACTCTTGTACGATAAAGTAGGGCATTAAGTGACGAAAAAAATATGGACATACAATGTTTCTGCCTGACGTTGACGAAAGGCAGGATATGACCAGAACAGTCCATTGACAACTACATAGAAAGGGATATATCTATAGCAGGGTTGCAGTGCATAAGCCCCTCATTACAGAGACTAATGTGCATTGGGGAGTTCAGTGGTTAAATACCATACTCACTGGTTTACAGAGCTGTGGAAAAAATGAATGAATCACTATATTCTGGAAAAGTTGGCAAATGGCATGCCGTGCTAGGACGGCATGCCGGCATGCGCGATATTAAACAAACATGCAATATGCGATAACACTGTTGAGTATTACGATGATCATTTGACTCAGTAAACAAATATTGAAGTTTACAGTAGAAATGTCATTCTACCTTAATGAGAAGCCTACTGTTTGCACACTCTGAAATATATAATATTTCCATTCCAACAACATATTATTTCTGAAAAAATTGCACCTGGCTACAGCTGCTACAGTATTGACAAGGAATGTATACCACCAACTTAAGCAATACAGTATATCATGGCTCCCCTTAAAATATTTTGTTCTAATCTAATCAAAAACATCCTTTATACCTGGATTGTTGAACTGAATAAAAACCTGAAAACAAGTTAAATAATTATAGTTTGGGCGGAATGGTGATTGGCCAAATGTAGTGATATGCAGAGTGTGAATACATGGCACGTAAATATGCCATTTATTGCAGTTCAAGCAGTGTTTTGCGATACATCGTGCAGCCCTACCGTACACCAAGCGAATGGTACAGGCCTAAATGCTTGACCCCTGATGTGGGAAGGCATGTTCCTGACATGGTTTGGTTCCACTTGTGACTTTAGAGGGAAGGGTCACTGGATTCAATGCAAGGTCATTCTGAGTGATCACTTCTATCCCATCATGAAACACTTCTATCCTGATTGGAGTGGTCTCTTCTCTTCTGGGACGACAATGCCCCCAGCCACAGGTTACGAGGAGTCAGGGTTTGATGTGCAGTGGTGGAAAAATCACATTTTGTACTCAAGTAAAAGTATCAATACTGCAATGTAGAAATACTCTGTTACAAGTAGAAGTCCCGTTTTACCAAAAGTAGAAAGTGCTCGTTATGCAGAATGTCCCATTTCACAAGTTTTCGAATGTATAAAATGTATACAAATCGTTTGAAAATAGCAGATCTACAAGCTCACAATGCGTCACTTCGCGACACATTGTGAGCTTGTAGATCGGCTATTTTCAAATGGCCGAAATGTATATAGGGTTGACGTGGTTAATGTATGTTTTGTAATAATAATACAAATCTACAAAGTAACTAGTAACTCAAGTTTTCAAATAATTGTAGTGGAGTAAAAGTTTAATATTTGCCTCTGAGATGTAGTGGAGTAAAAGTATTGAAAATTGGAAATACTCCAGTAAAGTAAAAATACCTAAAAATGTTACTTAAGTGCAGTACTTAGGTAAATGTACTTTACACCACTGTTGATTAGTATGAAAATGATGCGATTCATTACTGCATGCTATGGCCTCTCAACCAATAGGCTCTAGGCACAGCATTGTAAATTACTTCCTTCACAGATGTTACCAATAATGCTAATTAAGGTTGTGTTCCATTCATCTAACAGAGTCAGGGTGCTGATATTGTGCATGTCTAGATATCCCATATGGTTCCTTGAGAGGGTTCCAAATGGTAACCTTATGGGTCCTTGAAATTAAAAAGTTTGAGAACCACTGTGCTACACTAAATGGAACAGAGCCTGTGAAGGAAGTAAGGAAGAGGCCCAGTTTCCTTCCAATATGGCTGCTGTGCATAGAGCCTGTTGAACACGTGTGGGAGATTTTGGATTGATGTGTTAGGCAACGCTCTCCACCCCCATATGAAAACACCAAATGAGGTGAATATCTTATCTTTTGTTAGAATGCTGTTCCGTCCCTCTAGTCGAGTTCCAGAGACTTGTACAATCTGTGCCCAGGTGCATTGAAGCTGTTCTGGCAGCTCATTGTGGCCCTACACCTTGCTAAGACACTTTGGTTAGTTTTTTCCTTTAATATGTCACTCGACTGTACATAGTGTCTACTGTATATAATATACAAACTTCTCTCTTTCTCTCTCTCTCTCTCTCTCTCTCTCTCTCTCTCTCTCTCTCTATATATATATATATATACTGTATATATATAGAGAGAGAGTGTACAGTATGTACACGCGCACACAAACTTCTCTCTCTTACATCTCTCAATATTTGTATGTGTCTTCCCTCTGGACAGCTTCACCATCCCACTGCCCGCCTGATATGAGCGCTGGCAGGTGAAATAAATATGAGGCGGGAGGGACATAAATATTTATAGCTGCTCTGCTCTGTATAATTCTGCGGCAGCGTGTGGTATTTGTGGCCATGTGAGTGTGTGTGTGTGTGTGTGTGTGTGTGTGTGTGTGTGTGTGTGTGTGTGTGTGTGTGTGTGTGTGAGTATGTCAGTGTGCGAGCATACACCTGTGTGGGACAGGTTGCTTTTTTGTGTGTGTGTGTGTGTGTGTGTGTGTGTGTGTGTGTGTGTGTGTGTGTGTGTGTGTGTGTGTGTGTGTGTGTGTGTGTGTGTGTGTGTGTGTGTGTGTGTGTGTGTGTGTGTGTGTTGCTTTCAACCCATGAACAGTGCGGGGGCCCTGGCTAGTAAGATAGCAGGGTTGAGCAAATAAATAATTCACTGCGGGCTAAACCTTGGATTCACATCACTTTGATAAAACAATGGCAATGGCAGACCTTGACAGAAGCACGTGCACACACACACACCAACGTGACCCTGTGTAATGCACACATGCTGCATTGTTCACACACACACACACACACACACACACACACACACACACACACACACACACACGCACACGCACATGAAAGGACATGTGCAATCTCTTGATAAACATTACACACAGCACAAAACGTATGACTAAGTCATTGTAGTTTTTGTCCTTAGGGGATCGTTCTCTGTGTTCTCTGTGCGTAATTGCAAGTTTATGTGTGTGTGTGTGTGTGTGTGTGTGCGTGTTCATGTACGGTTAGTTTCAGGTGGCGTATACACTGGCAGCCATCAACACATACACACACGCTGTACGCACACTATCAGCTATTGATGCGTCAATAAGTAATGAAAGCGATATCAGGGACCCTGGTCGACCCTTTAATAATTAATTTCGGTGGAGGGGGGGGGGGTCTTCTCAAATAATTTAGCAGATATAGTGAAACAGCTCAACTGTAAAATGGGACTCCTCTGCAGTAACCTCCAGGCTCTCAAGTTCAATTTAATTTAACATCCTCAGAGTTGATGTTGAGGTGTCCGCCTCCAAATCGCACTCCGTTTAAAAGATAAAGAAAGATAGTTTGAAAGGCCCATCCATCCGTTCAAATTTAAATAAGGTTGGCGACCTGTCCTACAATGTGTCTCCGGTACGAGACAAATTGTAACCCTCAGCACATTATAACCCTAAAGCCATTAAGACCTGAGGCCGATTCTGCAAATGCCTTCTAAATCAGTTGTACTCCCAAAATGATATGCATTTGACAGTGGACCCCCTCATCTGAAATTATCTTTCAAACACTTTCAAGATTTTTCAAAAATATTCAAAAATAGCAGATCTACAAGCTCGCTCGCTGTGAGCTTGTAGATCTTCTATTATTGAGAACCACTGTTCTAGACCAATGTTCTAAATCCTAAGCGTTTTTTTTTAAACGTATGTTTCTATCACTTTCTAGCTGAAAGTGAGGAAATAGCCAGCACACCATGAATGTCCTTTTCACATAGTTTTATTTGCCTCTCACGGACAGAAGTGAGAGGTAAGGCAGCAGTTGAGTCGTGCGCCTTAAGACTTATATTTAATCTGGAGTGTTGTGGGCCTTCTGCTTTGCAGTCATTTCTCTCAATATATATATACTGTAGCTAAAATCTAAAATGACACAGATGCTTTCCCGGTTTTAATGGGTTAACCCATTTTTTTGAGTGGTCAACGTTAGACCACTCCCACTTTGTATACAGTGCTGGAACAATGGATTTTGACACTATTTGTTTTCATTATCGCATAACGTGCTTTGACATAATCTGTCTCGGAAATTTTCAGCATTTGTGGTGACGGACACAGGGGAAAAAGTGTTTGCTGTCTCTCTTCATTAATTAATTGCCATCTGGTTGTGTTTGCAGAGATTATAGAGCTTTGTCCCTCCTTACCTCCTCAGGCAACATTTCTCCAGAACTGTCCATGGTAAGTTGCCGGCAGATTGCGGAAATAAAACAATATGTCTGACCAATCACCCACGATGTTCGCATTGGTGTATCTGTGCTTTGGTGATGTTCAGTTTGTTTCGAAATCCTGGAGGTTTAAAAACTTCAGAAACGAACTTCGGCAAGGCAATGCATTTCTTATAGTTCTTGATCAAAGCCAGAACACAATCGACTGATTGATCATTAAAATAAATATACTCTGAAAGATAATGCGGCCCACCCATTTGACCACTTAACATGGCAGCCTATCAGTTGCCGTGTTAAGTGGTCAGATGGGTGGGCCCTGATCCAGAAAAAGGTTGAGAACCACTGGTGTAAACTGTATACAGCCTGGAGACTCCCAGAAACCACAGGTACGATACGATACGATAATACTTTATTGTCAGTTTGCACTGAAATTTGTCTTGCGACCCAACAGCCATGTAGGTGGTATTGAAAGTGAATTAATTGCCGCAAGTTATTGGTGAAGGTTGTTTCTAACTAGCTTGTCCTGTCGTGTTTTTACCGTAACACTTCTGAAATATCAGCCCTGGCAGTTTTATTTATTTCAGTATTCAAAATGACTACAACCTCCCCATTTTTTATTCTTTTGCTAGCTTTGCAATTCTGTCAATCCAGAGTTTCCATGATTTCCTCACTTAGGGTTTGTTGTTGTCCCCCCCCCCCCCCCCCCCCATCTCATTTAGCTAATGCAGCAGTTTAATCACTGATGATTTTTGTTCCAAGAAAAGTGTTGTGTCTTTTCCTGAGATGAACATTTTACTGGCCTCCTCGCACACAGCAATTTTTTTCCTTTGTTTTCTGTTCAAGAAAGTGGAAATACCTTTCCTTAGACTGAGACAGTGTTTGGAAAGGCAGCTAGCGGGGAGGATACGGAGGTTGTAAAACTACACCCGCTGGAGTAGCGCTAAGAGTTCCTTCCCCCCGTGCTCGGTCGTAAAAGCCGCTTGAGCGTAGTTCAGCTGACTTTTCATAACGGTATAATTTTGTGCCGAGCCAGCCCACTCCAGTCATGATAGTATTAAGCTACTCTGCCGATTCCTCCCCTGCCCCCCGTTGCGTTCCCAAATACATTCCTCGGGTTTGCACTTACCCCTGGCTGGCCGGGCAGTAAAACGCGGCCAATTAAGCTTTACTCTTCGCAGTGTGAAATGCCTCTCCTGCTGCTGAGTGTGATTTGCGTCTGAATAACTTCCTTCCTGGCTTCCTGGAGGTGTGTGAGAAACAGAGGCCTCTAGCTGAGCCTTCACTCAGGAATTGGCTAACAAGCTAAACGGCTTAGGGCTTGTGTGGTGGTAACCTTGCCCTGAATACTGTACACTATACTAGGGGTGGTAACCTTGCTCTGAATACTGAACACTACACTAGGGGTGGTAACCTTGCTCTGAATACTGAACACTATACACTAGGGGTGGTAACCTTGCCTTGAATGCTGCACACTATACTAGGGGTGGTAACCTTGCCCTGAATACTGAACACTACACTAGGGGTGCTAACCTTGTCCTGAATACTGAACACTACACTAGGGGTGGTAACCTTGCCCTGAATACTGAACAGTACACTAAGGGTGGTAACCTTGCCCTGAATACTGAACACTACACTAAGGGTGGTAACCTTGCCCTGAATACTGAACACTACACTAGGGATGGTGACCTTTCCCTCAATACTGTACACCAGTGTTTCTCAAACCTTTTCAAGTCAAGGACCACCAAATGAATATGTATTTGGCCGCGGACCCACATCTGAAAGTGTTTTGTGCCGAGAAAATGTATGTTAAATGAATGAAAGATTATTCAAAACTAGACCTGTGCCCGTCGGGCACCGGCCTACTTGGGAACTATGCAAGTTGGGAACAATGAAAATAGGGAATGCATACCCACCCTGTAATATGCAATGCCCGTTGTGCCCGTCGTCATGGCACCCATTTTAACCATCTGTCTGTGTCCCATTTGTGCCCATATATGGAGAACTCTATATTGGGGGGATCGGCAGTTGTGGAAAGTCCTTGTGCAGTGGTAAACGTCTGTGGAGAAAGTCGGAAGAGAGCAAACCGACTGTGAAAAGTGGACTGACTAACTAATCAAATGGCAGGTGTGGGGAGTTGGGCAGGTGTGGGGAATTTGCCAAATCAAGCTAAGGCTGGGGTTGCCATGGCAATCTATTGGCTCATTTGGGCCACGGTTAGAGCCTTTTCTGGTGGTTCTGGACAACCGCCTATCCGGCCGACCCGACGCCGGGCTTGAAGTCGGTCGGTCGAACGGTTTCGAGATACATTTATTACAGACGTATACATACAGTATGTACGTACAGAGAAAAAATAGCAGATGTACATCTGCCATTTTTGGGCGGTGCAACCGCCCCTATATGTGAGGTTTGGCCATCGACATTCGCTGCACTGTGATTGGCCACCATTGTACCCCCCTACACCCCTAACCCCTACACATTCAATGCAAATCACTGGCCACCATTGTACCCCCCTAACCCTGCACCGTGATTGGCCACCATTGTACACCCCTAACCCCTACACATTCAATGCTAGCTGTAATATGATTGGCTGACTTTATTGGCTGACTCTATTCAGGACTGTGATTGGCTAGTGAAACACATGACACATGTGCATAGCCCTATAAATAGGACCATGCACTTAAAAAAAACACATTTATGGTTTTTAAAAAAAAAACACATTTATGTTTTTTTTTAAGTGAATCACCCATTGTGGACCAACCATTGTTTATTTATTGTTTATTGTTAATAAATAGCACCACCCACTTCAGAAATATTACTTTTCTTTAAGTGAACTTCCATCACTGTGATGACCACTGTGACCACACCGCCCACTTCACACTGGGTGTGATTTTTTTATATCCGATATATAAATGGATAAAGTGGTTGAAATTATTGTGATGCTATATTAACTACTTTTACTGGTGACCCCCTGGAATCCCACCAAGGGCCCCTGGGGGTCGCCGGACCCCACTTTGAGAACCACTGATGTACACTACAAGTAGGGGTGAGCAATATGGCCAAAAATCCTAAATGACAGAATATGTTATTAATAATAAGACTGTAATCTCATATCATGGTAACGGTATTTTTTCTAAACAGAAGTCGTACTACTTTTACTAACAAGTTCTTAGGGATATCACAGTATGAGATTTTAATGGATACAATTATAAGTCAGAAATATGGTTTTGCAATTATTATTAATATTGCAACACTAGGGCCTAAGGCAGATAATCATTTTGCTGTAAGAGTTTTATTGCATGTTTTTCCTTATAATAATATAATATTGAAAACATCAGATGTAGTTTTAGGCTAAAGGTTAATTAGCCTAATCAAAAGGAGTGTAGCAGATTTAATGATTTTTGGAATATTTTCTACATAGCTAACAAACCGAAATATTATGTAAGCAAATGGAAATATACAGAATTCAGACATTCACTCGCCCCCTCCTCACTTTGTGTCAGATTCACCACTCAAACAATTGATAAAAAAAAAGTGTATCTCCGAAAGCGATATATGTACAGTATGTGTATCTCTCCTCATAGCAAACTCTCTACCAATGGACACGTTCTACCCTCATACTGCTGTATCAATCACTGTGTACTGAATACCGTGTCCCTGTTCTGTATTTGCACAGTAAACATTTAAAAAGAAAGACCTGTGTCATGGCTATAATGTTAATTAACCACTTTCAACCTATAAAACAGGGCTTGTTTAAGTGGTTGTTTAATTAATCAAAGGGTAGCCTGATGTTTATTTTCGTTTTATCATCGGTAGGTATCAAACGAGGTGAGCTCAAGCGGCAGCTCACCCCCGCTACTCGTTTTCTCTTGGTACGAGGGGGTCAAAGATGTTTTCAGACGGGAAAAAAAATAAAAAATAAAAAATACTTGCAATTAGTCTAACAGCGCCTGACACAGCGATATGACTGCCCACACCCTGCCAAGGAGTAAGCTATAAAAGAAAAAGACATGACTTGACGCCAAAAAAAGAAAAGATGTGAGAAAAAAAAAAGTGGTACCGATTAGAAATGCAGTCACTTCTTTAGTCCGGTTTGGACTCCCTCCCTATACAATACATCCAGGCCTGGCACATTCAGACTGTATAGATCAGTGGTTCTCAAACTTTTTCAAGTCAAGGACCCCCAAATTAATATGTATTTGGCTGTGGACCCCCATCTGAAAATGTGTTGTGCCAAGGACCCCCAGAAGAGACGATTTAAGTAAAAAAAAAAACATTTTTGATATTTTTCAAAACTTTAAAAAAAATTTCTGCTGTACGTTATTTGGTAAAGTGGTTAAAATTATTGTGAGAATGCCATATTAACGACTTTAGTTGGGGACCCCCTGGAACCCCCCCAAGGACCCCACTTTGAGAACCACTGGTCTAGATACAGTACATTGTCAAAAGAGATTATTTGGGAGACAGTTCAATCCCCACCAGCCCACACCACCCGCACCCAGCACTGTTTTGTTTGCTGATGTGAAACAGTTTGTCAAACAAATGTGATCCCCTGGAGATGGAAGGGTTTTACAGTAATAAGGTTTTTCATAGCCATGGATTTGATCTCTAAATATTTGCAGTTTTAGTGTGATACAGTGTGTACGCGGGATTGTCTCCCAGTCTACTGTAATGAACCTGTGCGTGTGTGTGTGTGTGTGTGTGTGTGTGTGTGTGTGTGTGTGTGTGTGTGTGTGTGTGTGTGTGTGTGTGTGTGTGTGTGTGTGTGTGTGTGTGTGTGTGTGTGTGTGTGTGTGCACGCGCACGCCCGTCCTTGACTCCTCTCTCTCTCTCTCTCTCTCTCTCTCTCTCTCTCTCTCTCTGCCTGTCTGTCTGTCTGCCTGTCTGTCTGTCTGCTTGCCTGCCTGTCTGTCTTTCTGTCTCTCTCTCCATGTTTTTCTTCTCTTGTCTCTTCCCTTTCTCCCTCTCTTTGTCAGTTTCTCTCTCTCTCTCTCTCTCTCTCTCTCTCTCTCTCTCTCTCTCTCTCTCTCTCTCTCTCTCTCTCTCTCTCTCTCTCTCTCTCTCTGCTTGTATGAGTGCAGTGCAAATGAACCATTGTGTGTGTGTGTGTGTGTGTGTGTGTGTGTGTGTGTGTGTGTGTGTGTGTGTGTGTGTGTGTGTGTGTGTGTGTGTGTGTGTGTGTGTGTGTGTGTGTGTGTGTGTGTGTGTGTGTGTGCGCCCGCGCACATATGAGTACATTTTATAATATTCCAAACACACTTTTGGCAGGAGACTTGCCTGAACAGGGGAGAAAAGGAGTGGAGATGGGATGGTGGGGGTGGTGTGGGGTGGTGGAGGTGGATGAATAATAAAAATAGATATTAGAGAGGCTGTAGGGACAGACAGCCAGGAGTGCTTTCCAAAATCCTCCGAAGGATATTTTACATGAAAACAAATATTATGTGAAGTATTGCTTTTGGTTTTATTAACCACTTGAGCCCTATTTTATACGTACTTTGTCGTACAACTGTGTTGCGTGCAAATTAGGCTATGTGCAAGCTCACAATGTTGTGATCTTTTAGATCACATGAAAAAACGAATAAAAAAAACTGCCCGGTGTGTTGCGTGCGTCCCTATTTTGAGAAAGTCATTGTTGAAGATTAAATAGGGAAGAAATATGAATGGTTTTGAACATTTATTATAACACAAATCTTCACTTATGGGGTTCCTGGCACAAATCTTTTCAGATGGGCATACATATAAATTTGGGTGTCCTTGACATGTATACATTTGAGAACCACTGCCTGAAGGTGCGTTCCCACCACCGCAAGATGAAATATCTTTCTAGTCGCTTAAATCGCTTCACTTTGGTCGCGCCGGTCAGCGTTGGTAAACGTGAGGCTGGGAGTTTCCAACTGGAGCGAAGATACCAAGGCAACGGAACGCTTCGTTCGCGTCGCCCCGTTCGTCTCGTTCACAACGCTCGATGCAATGTCGCGCCAAGTCACGCCTTTGCATTGACTTTGTATGTAATCGTGCCGCTCGACTTGCGGCGGGAACGCACCTTTATGGGTCCATTTGGTTCCATTTGTACACGCTCAGAGTCCTTGAAATTAAAAAGATTGTGAACGACTGGTCCAGAGTGTCTTTTATGCTGTTTGAGAGAGAGGCTAGCCATGTGAACTTTGACTGAACAAATGACATCGCCATGGAAACCATCAGCAGTGTGACTTAGATGTCAGCGTATGAGTGGCACCAGCAAGGCAACAGTGATTTCGGTGTGTGTGTGTGTGTGTGTGTGTGTATCCTGTAAATGTTGCAAGGCAAGAAGGAAGACTCCATAAAGGCTCACTCTAGCACCCAGCTGCTACAACACTCTCTCTCTCTCTCTCTCTCTCTCTCTCTCTCTCTCTCTCTCTCTCTCTCTCTCCCTCTCTCTTTATCTCTCTCTCCCTCCTTCTGTTTGACCCAATTTCTTCTTCATCCCTCCTTTCCTCTTTCCCCTGTGCGTTTTCTTTTTTATTTATTTTTGGCACCACTTGACAAGCTACATCTCTCTCTCTCTCCCTTTCTTTCTGTCTTTCTTTCTTTCTCTCTCTCTCTCTCTCTCTCTCTCTCTCTCTCTCTCTCTCTCTCTCTCTCTCTCTCTCTCTCTCTCTCTCTCCTCTTGCCTGTCTATTGCTCGCTCTCCCCTCCCTCTGTATCTTCATGATGTTTCCCCCCTTGTGTCCTCCCTGCATCCCACCCTCTCTAATCCACTGCTTCTCCTCTTTCAGTCCTCCTATGCTTTCATTGTTTCACTCCTGTCCTTTTTGACAGTGCTGGGTGAACTACTCTGATTTTAAAAGCAGCAACACCACAATATAAACAATACTCTTTAAGTAACCGTTACCTTTAAGTAAAAGGTAGATATTCAACATTTTACTTGAGTGAAAGCACAAAAGTACTGGCATCAAAATTTACTTACAGTACCAATGTAAAAGTACTCACTTTCCCCCCCCAAATTGCAAATAATTCAAAAATGGCAGATCTACAAGCTCCCAATGCGTTGTGATGCAACGTGTTATGAGCTTGTAGATCGGCTATTTTCGAATAGCCAAAGAATAAAATAGGGCTTAAACAGTTCATGTCAGTAAAGTAACTAATCAAAAAATGGAAATACTCAAGTAAAGTAAAAGTACCTTAAAATTGTACTTAAATACAGCTCTTGAGTAAATGTACTTAGTTACTTTCCACACAAAAAAGGGACGTTGGCGTTAATGTGGTAATAGTTAGTTAGTTTAAATGTTTGATTACATTGTGATATTTAACATTAAACATACAGGTATCACTCTAAATTTTCCAAAATTGGCCATAAAAATCTATGACCAGAGGATGGGATATCAATTGCAAAGGCATGGATTTTCCTCCCATGAAGTGTCTGTCTAGCTAGCTATCTGTTGGTCTTTATTTATTTTCTGTCTTATTTGTCCCTTCGCATGTCTGGGTCAGCCTTCTGTGCCATACATTAAATAATGTTATACATCAGCAGTTCCGGGGCACTTTTTATCAAACAGCCACATGTAGCCTGGCTCAGATTAAAATGTACTGATGCATGTCATTTGTGTCAGCCTATGCACAGCGAAATCATTAAAAAAATACAATACCAGGGAGCTCCTTCAATGCAAAAAAAATGAACAGTCAACACAAACACAAACGGTTGTAGTGGTACATGCAGATTGCTTGCTACATGTGTGGAATGTGCGTTCTTGCCCAGGCAGAACACTGGCCAGGGTCCAGGTGAACTACAGTATAGTTGGCCTAGTCTGACATTTCTTAAGAATGCAGGCCCAATAAAAAAAAAATTCTTTTTTTTGCTACGCAAGCGGTCTACAGTCATTTGTATTCCTGTCTTTCTCAGTGACATTTCTGATTTATTGTGAATTTTGGCATTTAAAGAGGTTCCTGGTATTATATATATATTTTTTTTATGTTGTTGGGGGTCTGCTTTTCTGTCTATAATCATTCACATCACCTAGAGTCTAGGTGATGTGAATGATTATAGACAGAAAAGCAAAAACCTAATAAAAATGCATTTCATGTCTAGGTCCTAGACATGAAATGCATTTTTATTAGGTTTTGCAATGCATTATTTAAAGAAAGAAGAACTTTCACATTATGCTCATTCTAAAATGCAGAGAGAGAGAGAGAGAGAGAGAGAGAGAGAGAGAGAGAGAGAGAGAGAGAGAGAGAGAGAGAGAGAGAGAGAGAGAGAGAGAGAGAGAGAGAGAGCGTGTGGCTGAAGCACTAATGTTTGTTAAATATGGATTTATGAGGACAACAGGGCAGGAAAAGGGGGCTAGGCTAATTAAACATTTTACTGACACCATTGGGAAAACAAATTGCAAAATAGAACCAAATGAGCGATTCCAGAGCCTGCTTGTATTGTCTAAAAGCTTGGCAAATTTCTGTCCATATTTTATCTTAAGAACTCCCCCAGTCAATATTGAAATGCCTGCACATTTTGGGGGATGTGGGATAATGGAGACTCTGATTATACTTGCCATGGTTCTGAATATACGACAATTTGGTGTCTGCAGACGCGCGTGTGTTCAAGACCAAGAGCAACACGGGCTGCAATCAATACATCATTAAGGACCTTCTGAAGAACTTGTGCCATGGCAAGAGGCCATTGTGAGAAGAGTTCTACTGTCCAAGTTAACTTTAACTTGCGTCATTTATTTCAGTGCATTTCTGTTATTCTCTTAAGACCTCCGATGCTACGAAAATCCTTGAGCAAAGCTTCGAGAAGCCTTTTATTCAGGTTTGTTATTCTGCTTAGCTTATACCATTTAACAAGCCAACCTTCCAACGCTTTCAAGTTTAAGTGCTTAACTGTCTGTGTTGCCGGGGTCATTGGGCTGACGCATTGAGTCAATCAGCGTGTTCAGGTCCAATACCCGGCATTAGCCTGGTTATTGCATGGGTGAAATAGGCTCTCTCCCTCCCTCCCACTCTCACTCTCCCTCTCAATCTTCCCTCTCTTTACTAGGCCTGATGCCCGTTGGGAACACATGCCCGTTGTACCCGTTGTCAGAGTACTTAGTGCAGTACCCGTTATCATAGTACTTGGCGTCCAGTTTATGATGTCAGTACTATGACGTCACATTGATGACATCAGGGATCTCCGTATATGGGCACAGACCGACAGACAGACACGGAGATCTGCATATATGGGCAACATTGTTGCACGTCGGTTCTGGACAACCGGCGATCTCCATATATGGAGATCCATTGCTTCTCGTCGTTTCTCGGACGACCACCGATCCGACCGACTTCCACTCAGCACATCACTCCGTCGGGTTCTAAGGCGATACGCACGTCAAGCTTGAAGTAATTCGGTTGGATGGTTCTGGAGATAAAAAGTCACACTTTCCACCTGGTGCTGGTGGAGCTGGCTGCCTGTTTCAACAGCGCTAAGACTCTTGCAAGACCTTAATTTACCCTTGGGGACGAATTAAGTATACCTACTGTACCTACCTACCTACCTACTCTCACAGAAATTCTGTGCAACTTTACATAGTGATAATACAGCAGATAGTGACAGATTTCCTACTGTAACTCAAGCTCTCCTCAAACAGAGCATCCATTTTTTGGAGGGTTCTAGATGCTATCGGACCCTCGCTGCTGTGCGGACGCGGCAAGTATAATTAGGCCTTTATTCTGCCAAACATGCTACACGCATCACGTGGGGACGTCCTGTGACTGGTTTTGTGCCACAAGCCATAGTTTAGAAGTCACTAGACACTAGGCATTCATCAACACCCCCCATTGTTCGTCTGTTGTTCGGCACATTGCCAGTATTAGCATGAGTGCCTGAGTTCCAGTCAGCCAGTCGTGACCTTTTGGGAAGCATGAATCAAAGATGAGACATGTTCAGCACGCCGCTGTAGCTTCTATCCTGCAGAGATGGATTTAGTGGAGGATTTCTCCATTGTTTAATGCAGTGGTGGAAGAAGCACTCAGATTAGGAAAAGTGCAAAAGTATTGGCCTCAAAATGTAGTTAAAGTACCAAAAGCACAAGTACTTGTTATGCCGGAATGTCCTGTTTCACAGAAATAGTAGATCTACAAGATCACAATTTGTTGTGTGCACCGTGAGCTTGTAGATCTGCTTCTTCTTTTTTTTTTATTAACTAATTAAGTACAAAATAGGGCTTAATTGGTTAATGTATGTTTTGTAAAAAATAAAATAATTGTAGTGGAAGTACAATATCTATTTACCTCTTAAGTCGGATGTAGTGGAGCAGAAGTATAAAGTATTGAAAATAGAAATACTCAAGTGACATAATAGTACCTCAAACCTGTACTTAAATACAGTACTTGAGTAAATTTACTTAGTTACTTTCCACCACCACTGGTTTAATGTGATTCAAAAACATTGGCCTGAGATCCCTTTTCATCTCAACCCACTTCTCATCCCGGCTGTATGTAATTAAACCTGCTTTGGGTTGGGGCTGCTTTGGCTAAAAACAAATGATCTACGCTCGGATTTATTTTATAATGATAATAATATTGATTTCTCTCGACAGATCTTTGAAGCATAACTTGGCAATGGGTTCTTCAACCCTGGCAGCTCTGCTGCCATTATTGAACCAGTAGTAGTAGTACTTCTACTAGTACTAATACTGTACTAGTACTATTACTAGTATTACAAGTACTTCATAACCACCTAAGCCCTATATACTTCATCGTACAACAAATAACATAAATATGCACCTCACTCCCTAGCACTTCATTATTCCTCTACCCCTTCTTGCCAGCTTCTCTCTTTGTTGATTCTAGCGACTGACCAAGATATCGCTACTATGCAGACATATCTTGGTCACTCGAGTCGTGTCACTCATGTTTGTTTTTCTTGACCACAAATGTTAAGAATGTAATTTAGAAGACAGATGCCAGGTTTATTGTTTACCCTGGTATCCTATAGTTTCAATGTACAGATAGTTATTTAGATGGCATATTGTTTTTAGACAGATGCTAGGTTCATGGTTTACCTGGTACCCTAGTTTCTTGAGGCGCTGCACTGCTCTCTCTGCATTCTGGGATTATTTACCTTGCTTATTGTAAGTTGCTCAGGATAAGTACCTGCTAAATACCTAAATTGTTGAATGGTAAAAGTAGCATATCTACAAGCTCACGACGCACAACATCACGACTGATGGATTTAGGTAATACCAGATTAGCTAACAAAATCCAAGATAATGTGAAGGTATTTATGATACATTGTTATAATGATTATTGGAATGGTATTGACTCACAGACAGTTATCTCTGGCCAGTCCCTCAGATTCCTCCTCTGTAATTAGCCAACACTTCATATAGGCTCACCGATAACGATCTGCCGACAGAGGATCAATGGCTGTGATAGATGTACTGTTAGCCATCTCTTGACCTTTAGTTTAGTGCGGTGGTGGGACACACCAGTCTAGTGCATGTCAAAGACCCCATGTATTTGGCTGTTGAATCCCATTTGAAAAGATGTTTGTGCCAGGGAATAAGAAATAAATTGTTAATTAACGTTTTAGAAAATAGCAGAACATTTTCATATGGCTTAAAGGGATATTTCACTTTCACTTAATGGGAAAAATCACGGCCCCCCTCACGCATTAGAAGGTCCTTCTAATGAGTGAGGGGGCCGTGACTTTTCCATTACTTTTTTCATATAGTTTTTTATATATATTTTTTATGTTTATTTTATTTGAAAGTGAAATATCCCTTTAACGTGTTTAAACTGTTCCTAAATTTGCTTGGGACCCGCTTGAACCCCCTCAAGGACCCCTGAGGCTCCCCGGACCTACTTTACCTATCACAACCTTTGCACCCTGTGTGTCAGAAAGAGACCAACAGTAAGTTCAGGAGGGAGAGGATGGGTAACCTTGTGAGCCGCCACGGGTACTGTACTCTATCGGACTAATGTGATGCCGATAGCGGATCAATAGTCCTGATCGTTGGCTGTCTTCATTGTTACGTTGTTTTGGTCTAATGTGGCAATCAGCAATCAATAGCCCTAATTAGTGCCCAGCATTGACGCTTTACACTTTCTTTTATGCCGTCTGTCTGTCTGTCCTGTCTGTCTGTCTGTCTGTCTGTCTGTCTGTCTGTCTGTCTGTCTGTCTGTCTGTCTGTCTGTCTCTTTGTGTCTCTCTCCTTCTCGCTGACTTTGACGAAGCTTTAAGAGTCATGGCTGGAATAAAGAGGGGTTATCCTCTCTCCTTTTTATTTTCTGCCTTTAAATTTCTATCTGTCCCTTATACACTAACTCCTCTCTCTCTCTCTCTTCTCTCTTCCTCTTCTCTCTCTCTCTCCTCTCTCTCTCTCTCTCACTCTCTCTCCTCTTCTCTCTCTCTCTCTTCTCTCTCTCCTCTCTCTCTCTCTCTCTCTCTCTCTCTCTCTCTCTCTCTCTCTCTCTCTCTGTCTATCTCTCTCTCTCTCTCTCTTACTTTCTCTGTCTGTCTGTCTGTCTGTCTGTCTGTCTGTCTGTCTGTCTGTCTGTCTGTCTGTCTGTCTGTCTGTCTGTCTCTTTCTCCGTCTCTGTCTGTCTCTCTATTTCTTTCTTTCTCTGTCTGTCTCTCTCTCTCTCTCTCTCTGTCTCTATATCTCTCTCTGTCTCTCTCTCTACTCAGTATTCTCTGTCATGGTCCTCTCTGGGCCGGTCTTTACACTGATGTACTGTACAACTTTTTATGGGGTTCGCAACGTCACTTCAGTCGATGCTGGAAAATCAATTACAGCAAGACATACACACACACGCTCTTGCACACAAACACACACACGAGCGCATGCTCTCGCACACACACACACACACACACACACACACACACACACACACACACACACACATTATCTGCCTCTAGTCCCACTAGGTTTGTCCTATCCCAGATATCAGATTGGGAATAATTTCTGACGCAACTCTTGCCCTTCAGCCGGGCAAGACGAGCATACACACATTGTTACGGTTTGACCGATGCACGCACACACACACACACACACACACACACACACACACACACACACACACACACACACACACACACACACACACACACGTGGTGAGACAGTCAGTATAGCAGTGTGTCAAAAGGCTAACCAAGTAGCCGCTGGCACACTGACACATGCACAGCCTCCCTATGGACTCTCACATCCTGATTCTCACTGTTTTTGTCTGTCACTCACTGACACAAACCTAAATCTGTACTGACACACTCACAGCCCCTCGCACGCACGCACGCACGCACGCACGCACGCACGCACGCACGCACGCACGCACGCACGCACGCACGCACGCACGCACGCACGCACGCACGCACGCACGCACGCACGCACGCACGCACACACACACACACACACACACACACACACACACACACACACCACACACACACAGGTCACAGTGGCTTGAGCCTATAGCGGTCAGCGGAGCATCTGCCTGTCATCAACCACTAATTACATCAACAGGTGCCTTGCAAGAGGGCATTGTGACCTGTGTGTGTGTGTGTGTGTGTGTGTGTGTGTGTGTGTGTGTGTGTGTGTGTGTGTGTGTGTGTGTGTGTGTGTGTGTGTGTGTGTGTGTGTGTGTGTGTGTGTGTGTGTGGGGTATATGAACAGTTGTCTGTGCAGTCTACAGTTATATAGTTGTAATGTTTGCTGTCATCAGCCTGCCAGGGTGAGGGGGAGAGAGGAACATTATTAAGCCAGGGGTCTTCAACAGGGGGTCCGGGACCCCTAGGGGGTACTCAGAGTTTTTTTTACATTAACCGCTTGAACCCGAGCCTCCCTATTCTGAGGGGAACATTATCCCAAAATAGCAGATCTATAAGCTCACAACACCTCGCAGAAAGAGGTTTGGTTTAGAGGGGAAAAAGAGCAGACCAAGTACAGAGTGAAAGGTCAAGTTTACAAATTATTGACAGTTGCTTAAGTCGTTAAATGTCTGAAAATGTCTGAAAATACAACATGAATCCAACATAGACTAATCGGTGGTAGTGCTGTCAAACTCGTCTATGGATCTATCTATGAAATCTATGAAAAAGTTTAATATGAAACACAATTTTATACAATATGTAGTGGGGGTCCCTGCTTCATCTTTCTGTCAGCTGAGCTAAGGGGTCCTTGGGCTGAAAAACGTTGAAGACCCCTGTTATAAGCACATTACAAGCACATTGATTTGCCTTGTTGTTGAATGATACAATAAAACTATACAAGTGAACGAGTAAAGCTATAGACCATCTCAGAATGTTTGTAAACAAACTGATATTTTCGGTATGCCTATAGACGTTTTCACAATATAAAATAAAGTGTACAGAACAATAGCTATGTCTAGTTTGTCAATCTGTGGATATTTACAACAAAATGATATATTTCTAATAGTCAATAACTCTTGACTACTAATAAGTGTCCTGTTCTTCCAAAAAATAAGGTTAATGAATAACACTGCTCCAATGGGACGCTGCCGGCGTTATCTCCCCGGAAATAATGTTTTGGTTACGGTGATGTCATTCTGATTTGGTCTCAAACTCAAACACACATTTTATTTATAGAGCACATGTAAAATGACCGATGTCAACCAATTGACATAGATCTACGTCAATGGCAGGGAATGTGTTAGTATCGCCCACTGCTCCTAATAGTTAGAATGGGTAAATCCAGAGGACAGATTCTACATGCCGGTATTATGTGCAAATGTACAGTGGTACATATTTGTATATATATATATTTGACATTGCCCGCCAATAAAATGATACAGCATGTGTAATGGAACAGATTAATTAATGGATTAATGGAGGGATGGATGGATGGGGAGGGAGTAATGGTGGGCGTGGTTATAGGTCAAATAACGAGTGAGAGAAAGAGAGATAGAGAGAGCAGGAGAGAGATGTTCAAAGGACAGACGGCTTTAACTGGGAGGAGGGATGAAGGGACAGATAATTAATTACCTACAACGGGCAGACCATGTTTAACCACTTAGACCGCAGCGTCCGTGTTGTGGAGAAAGCTTTCGCAGAAAATAGCCGATCGACAAGCTCGGCGAGCTATTTTCAGCCAAAGATTTCCCCACAATAACAGAAAACAGAAAAAAGACACTAACACAGAGCCCTGAGGGACTCCGGTCAACCATATGGGGTTTAAGTGGTTAATTGAAACCTCATTCCTTCCTCATGTGACCCCCTCCCTCCCCCCCCACCCCACAGCCACACTTTTTGCAATTCCTGTGTCCAGGCAATTGTGCACGGTGTTTGTGCTGTTTACACACACACACACACACACACACACACACACACACACACACACACACACACACACACACACACACACACACACACACACACACACACACGCACGCATAGCCAACAAGCACACACGCAGGCAAATACACAGTGTCCTAATCAAAGCCAGATTCTGTACATGTTGTCCCAGTTGAGTAGCTATTTATACCCTCAATGTGTGGAGAGGGATGGAGAGGTTCAGACAGTCCAGGCTGAGTCGCATGCACTCACACACACGCACATTCACATACATGCACACACACACACACACACACACACACAAACACACACACGCACACACAAACACATGCGCACACAAACACGCATGTTTGTATTACTGTACTTGTGAGGACGTCAACATTTTAGGACGATGGTTTTATGACTGCCATTCTGCCATTTTTAAACCTAAACCTGAACATAACTCCACCCTAACCTCTAAATGTCTAATGCTAACCATAACCCCAACCTCTGAATCCTTTTCCTAATTGTAATCCTCACTCCACCATTTTTCGTGTGAGGACCAGGAGAATTGTCCCTCACACTGTCTATTTCTCAAATTCTACACACACACACACACACACACACACACACACACACACACACACACACACACACACACACACTCACACACACACACACACACACACACACACACACACACACACACACACACACACACACACACACACACACGTGGTGGCTGTGTGCAGTAGTGTATGATGTGTGGTGATGTTGTCTGCCCTGTAGTGATTTATGGGCAGACAGAGAGTCATCTGTCTGAAGCTACAACAACAACAACAACAACAACAACGTACTACAACATTAACCCTTTGTGTGTGTTTGCATGTTCTTCAGCGTGACAGCCTCTCGCTGTCAGCCGGTGCGTCTCTCTCTCTCTCTCTCTCTCTCCATCTGTTTTTATATGTCTCCTCTGAACCTAATTCGTAAACGATTTATCTCTGTCTTTTTTTATCTAACGTCTGCATCTCTCTGTCTCTGTCTAAATGTTTGTTTATCTTCCTTTACACTCTTCCTTTACACTTTTCTCTCTCTCTCTCTCTCTCTCTCTCTCTCTCTCTCTCTCTCTCTCTATTCCCGTTTGCATGATGACCAATCTGTAGTCACACTCCATATAGAACACAAGATTCTATTTTTTGACCGCTGGGATACAAAATACACACGCAACTCTCGCACAGATGTGCTTTGAGACCTGAG
>NC_137609.1:31385635-31398135 GCF_963280865.1 Gymnoscopelus braueri
TGACATGGAGCCAGATCCAGCCTCTTCTTCTCAGAAAATGCTTGGGTGATGTCAAAGTTTCGTTTTAGCGCCCCACGTGGCCCACATGTATAAAAATAGAATTGGGTCAAAAACGGTCCGGACCGTTTTCGGCACTTCTCGTTTGGACCCTCAAAAACGGTCCGGACCGTTTTTGGCATTCAATGTGTTAATTAACCACTTAAGCCGCATTTTATACTTTGTCGTACAATGGCGTTGTGCGGCGAAAGCAGCCGATCTACAAGCTCAGCACGCGTTGTGAGCTTGTAGGCAGGCTATTTTAGCATTTTTTAAAAAAGATTTTTGAAAATTTGTGACAATTTTCACTTATAACTAAATTGAATTTCAATTAATTATAGTGCCAAATCAAAGTTGTCTTTAGACACTTTACATTATGTAGAGTAGAGACTCAACGTCCCCCCCCCCCACCTCCACCTCCACCCCCGAGCACGCATTTGGGCAACATGCCCAAAATAGTGATGCCCTTTAATACAGTCACATAAACAACCATTTTTTGTAAATCTTTTTGTCCTTGCATCCACTCCACCCTGCACCTCTCTCCATTTTTAAGCCAGTAAATACACAGCAGTAAAATTCCATCCCTGCAGTGGTCCCTGTTGTTGTTGTTGCAGCAGAGGCTTAGAGCAGGGCAGGGGCGGGCGGCTGGGAGGAAATTCTCTTTGATCTATTTTCGTAGCCGTAGGCCACTTGACACCTGCGCGGCCCGCCGTGAAAACAATGAAGCCATTGTTTTTCCTTTGCCGTTATTTCGCCTCAGACGTGGAAGAGAACAGCGCGTTTAAATAAATGGTGCTTAGCCTCCCCGCCACCACTCCGCCCCGTTCCATTGGGTGCAGGTGAATGACCCAAATACCTTTCATTCAACCCCCAGTGGCCCTAAGGGAACTGGACAGGCCCAGGCTAAATATAGCTCGCTGACAAGAGTGCACTTACGAAATCCTGACTGTTCATTTAACTCTGAGAGTGTATAAATGTAACCACATGGATTTGGTTTCTTTTGTGCACTCTCAGAGTTACAAAATGGATAAGTAGCTCTCAGAGTTAACGGATAAATCAACACTGACAATTTTACTTGGGCTGTAGAATTTTCTATTTCATTCTTTCTGACCAACAGAGACAGTGTTCCATCAAAATCAATGTTCTCCCATATATTTTTGGGCCGTAACAGTGAACTCAAGTTCACCGTAAACAAACAGAACTCACTCTGCGGACACAACAACAAACCCACGATACATAGGCTTTTATACGCATAACTTGTAAGATTGCTAGCTTTGCTACCATTCTCTTTGTTAATGCAGGCATGTCATCGTGTCAAGGTAGGTGTGTGTGTGTGTGTGTGTGTGTGTGTGTGTGTGTGTGTGTGTGTGTGTGTGTGTGTGTGTGTGTGTGTGTGTGTGTGTGTGTGTGTGTGTGTGTGTGTGTGTGTGTGTTAGTGTGTGTTAGAGTGCCTGGCCTGTGGTGTTTAAGTCAGGCCCGGCCCAAATCTGTCAAGGATCTGCAATTCATCAGCCCGAGCCCTAGCCAAGTCCAGACACCAAATTAATTGGATCTCTCGCTGACGTGAGCTATCTCTGATGCGCCATCTCTTGCACTCTCTGATACACGCAAACATGCAACACACAACATAATAACTCTACATAATAACTACAAGTGCCACTGACAAAAATGCTCACAAATAATGTTGAACTTATTAATACCATGGGGAAAATACACTTTCAGCTTCACCCAGCTGATGGCAGCTCAGGTGGTCATATTGAGCCTTCGGGGGGGAGCAGTTAGGGGTTAAGTATCTTGCTCATGGCTATCTTGCTCTAACCCAGGCTTCAGAGAGGAGAGTTAACGTAAGATGGACTCAACGAACTTCTCTCCTTTCATCGTCAATGAAAGGAGAGAAGTTCAATGAGCCCGAGTCCAACGCAGACCCAATCTATTAATACAAAAATGGGACTGAGACTGGCCCTAATCAACTCCCGGTGTCGGGGCCCAACGAGCTTGCAGACCTCTAGTGTGTGTGTGTGTGTGTGTGTGTGTGTGTGTGTGTGTGTGTGTGTGTGTGTGTGTGTGTGTGTGTGTGTGTGTGTGTGTGTGTACATGTGTACTTGGGGGGGCCATTTGTCCCCACAAGAATCTTAGCATTTATGAAATAGACATTGTGAAGACAATTGTCCTGGTCCTCATAAGAGAAATATTTATTATATGGTTAAAAAAAAACGAGATAACCTTTTAGAATTACAGTTCACAGTGAAGGGAAAGTTGGAGTTACAGTATGCTTGATGTATACTTACAGTTAGTTGTGTGCCGGTGTCATGCAACGAAAATAGATGATCTACAAGTTCACAACGTGTCGACGCGCTGTGAGCTTGTAGAGCGATTTTTTCGGCTTTAGAGTTATGGGTATAAATGGCAAAACATTTTAAAAATGCCACACAAAATTGCCGTCGTAAAATGTTGATGTCCTCATAAGTATAGTTATACAAACGTGTGTGTGTGAGTGTGTGCACCCTGCTTGCATACTGATGCTATGTCCATACTTTGTAAGTATTTAACTCCAGTGCTACAAGGTACTTCAAAGAATCCCTCACAAAGTGCATGTACTTATGGTGGCGATAGTGAACTCCAGTTGACCCCTGAACCCATACCTCTGTCACATACAGGAGTGTGTGTGTGTGTGTGTGTGTGTGTGTGTGTGTGTGTGTGTGTGTGTGTGTGTGTGTGTGTGTGTGTGTGTGTGTGTGTGTGTGTGTGTGTGTGTGTGTGTGTGTTTCTGAGATGAAAGAGGACATTCAGTTCACTGGAGCGAGACAACACAGGGTGTGGAAATTATGGGGAATTATGTGTGCATATACAGTACTGTGTGTGTGTGTGTGTGTGTGTGTGTGTGTGTGTGTGTGTGTGTGTGTGTGTGTGTGTGTGTGTGTGTGTGTGTGTGTGTGTGTGTGTGTGTGTGTGTGTGTGTGTGTGTGTGTGTGTGTGCGCGCGCATGCATGCAGCTAGGGAGTGGTAGCAGTCCCACAGCTTGTACTCAATTTGCACTGTTCATCATTCTAACTCTGCTTCTCTCCCTGCCTGGTATAATGCAGTGCGCGCAAACACACACGCACGCGGCGTGCGCGCTTTCTTCAACTACACACATTCGTATGCAACCAAGCACATACACATAATCAGGCACACAGCCAGACACACACACACACACACACACACACACACACACACACACACACACACACACACACACACACACACACACACACACACACACACACACACACACAGGGAGAAGCTACTGACTCAGCAGTTTACTGCTATCAGGAGTTTGGAGTTGTGCTGTTGGCACTAAACAGCCATATCTATTCACACTGCCAAAGGAGTTAGATTAGCTGTGTGTGTGTGTGTGTGTGTGTGTGTGTGTGTGTGTGTGTGTGTGTGTGTGTGTGTGTGTGTGTGTGTGTGTGTGTGTGTGTGTGTGTGTGTGTGTGTGTGTGTGTGTGTGTGTGTGTGTGTGTGTGTGTGTGTGTGTGTGTGTGCTCGCGCATCCGTGTGTGAAGGATGGGGCTGTCTACTCTAATGACTGTCCAGTAGCTTTTTCTTCAATTTCCATTTGATCTTTCTCTCTCTAACATTCTTTTTCACTCCTGCTCTCTCTTTCTTTCTCCTTTTTCTGCATTGTTCTTTCTTTCTCTCCCTCTCCCTCGGGTCTCTCTCTCTGGTGGAAGAAGTACTCAGTAAAAGTAAAAGTTCTGTATTAAAAATGTTACTGTAGTACAGTATTGGCATCGAAGTATAATTAAAAGTACTAAAGGTTTTATCTGTTTTGCTTGTAGATCAGCTTTTTTTTTAATAGCCTAATTATAAAATAGATCGTAAGTAGTTCATATAATTGTTGTAATAACAATCGAAATCTGCGAAGTTAACTAGTAACTAAAGCTTTCAGATGATTGTAATGGAGTAAAATTAAAATATTTACCTCTGAGATCTCATTTAAAAATTATTCCCAATCTGTGTTATCTAAATTATTTTAATTCACAACAGTCATATTGTTTTCATCTGGACTTAAACAACCAAGTCTAGCCTCTTTGATGGAATCTAGATTAGGTGTAGTTCTATTTGATGCAGAAACGCAACATAATTGCCTTAAAATGTCCTTTCTTTTTTTAATATCCTTTCTAATTTTTGGAAATTGTGATAATATGAATCGCGATTTTTACATTAATACATTTTTTCCAACACCCCTAATATCCACCTATTGGTGGACCAGAAAACAATGGGGAGTGTTGATTAAGTAGTTAAGATATTCTGTTACAGCATTGTCTATTTCTCACTTCAAATGTTTTCAAAAACTTTAGTGAGAGTGCCTTTTAGCTGTAAATAACATTGTATGTTTGTTTACATGTCTGCAATGTTGGATACGGCAAAAATCAAGCAGCGCAGATTTATATGAGCCAGGTGCTCTGAGCCTTTGATTGGACAGCAGTCTGCTATTGAGTTCAGCGGTTTTCATTACTGAAAAATAACACACTGCTTAATTCAGTGATTGACCAATCAGCATTTAACCAAGCCGTGTAATAAAGGAATTTAATTAACGTGTTTTGTGAGGTCATTCAAATGTAGGTTGTACAATTTTTTTGATCGTACGACCACGGGTCAAGAGTTATAGGCCAAAACTTAAAGTGGCCTTTTATATTGTGCCATCATGAGTTTCTTCCTTGGCCTACTGGGAGAGTGAGTGGTTGATGCCGATTGGTCCTGCGGTGTCCAAGATCAGCTGTGCACAGAAAAACACACGGATGGACGGACACACACACACAGACATGGGCGAAAACATAATCTCGACCTCATTCTCAAAGTTATAGACTAAGACCCGTAACGGTCCAGGTGGACTATCAACTATAGTATAGTCATTTTAACTGATGTGGAGAACGGCTGCCGTAGAGGAGGGAACCTAACCTAAAGTTAGCGAACGTTTTCCATGCTATTAATGATACTGACATGTTGATGTTGTTGTAGCCTAATTGTGTTGTCATCATGAGGCTAACTGTTTGTTTTCTACGGATAAAGATATCCCAATTTGCAAATTTGCACTAGGATGCAGAAGATGAAGTAATAAGTCCATGGGGTCCTCTGTGACGCATTTGTTCCATACAAAGATATGTTGGTTATGGTATCCATAGCATCATGTCCCCCAGCGTAGCAGGTATCTGTGACCATGGAAGCAGAGCACTTATGGCCCATCTATACTGTACAACAGTAAACAAAAAAACATATAGTATAATGTGTTGATTATATATAATCAACAAATTATACTACAAAACATTTTCAAACATTGGCCAAATTGTCAAATATTATCTAAGAAAGAGGCAAATATTGTGAAAATATCTGATTGTGCGTTGCGAGGTGTTGTGAGCATGTAGATCTGCTATTTTCACAATAGTCATCTGTGGAACCGAGTCAAACTAAATGTAATGCCTCAACGCCTACAATTCCAAGTGCAAATTCTCATAGCGCGGCACCGAGTGCTGTGCTACGAGCTTGTAGATCTGCTATTTTTGAAGAATCTTGAACATTTGTGTTGAATTCATATATATACAGAGATTCGTTCCCGGATTGAATGGGTTAACCCCCTCTAAAAACCCAACCTTACTTTCCCTTTTCACTGGCTTTCTCCCTCAGGGCCTGTTGCATGCACATACTGTACATACACACACACACACACACACACACACACACACACACACACACACACACACACACACACACACACACACACACACACACACACACACACACACACACACACACAAACACACACATATCTCATATCGTCTGTCATTTTCTTTACAAACATTGCCCTATTTTAGACTTTGTTATATATGTCAAGTATAAGTATAAAGTGTAGAAAATCTACAAGCTCACTAAGTGATGTGAGCTGTGTTATTTTCACTATTTCACTATTTATATAAAATATATATATAAGTTCAATATTTTTCACCCTATGATATGCCCAAAATAGGGACGCCAGGTTCTGTCTGTGAAAAGGCTCGAACGGCCAAGGCTCCAAAGACAGTCACATGTCGCTTTCACACTAGGGTCCCGGGTGCGCACTCCAGACCGCTTGGCAGGTGTCGCGCTAGTGTGAATGTTGCGTATCGTCCCCCGAAACGGATAACCGTTCCGTTCCCGAAACCACCTCGGGAGGCAGTCTCGGATCCGGATCATGCGTATTTGGGTACGGTACGCTGCAATGTGAAAGCAAGCGTACCATTAGACGGAAGTGGCCCGCTATTTGTAATAGGTGACGGTATATAAACTCGACAAAAACAGTCAACAAACACACGTCGCAGATCAATCCACAGGGGTTCAACCATGGCCGGATCCCGCAGTTAATTACTGACCGCCGCTCCCTCCCGCAATAAAAAATGAAATCCCATTCTGTCCCTTGTCATCCCACGGGTTCATTTAACATTTACTCCCGCTGCATCCCGCGGGTTAATTTCATCATTAAATTATAAAATGAGTCCGCGGGATGATGCACTAAAACCCGCAATATTTATATATAAAACTTTTTTTTTATTATATAAAACATTACATACAGAAAAAGAATGAGAGCGCGAGAGATAGAAAGAGAGGCCGTGTCACGGCCATATAAGGACAGCAACAATATATATATATATATATATATATATATATATATATATATATATATATATATATATATAGTATATCTTGTGGGTATCTTGTGGAGTTTCAGCTACTATGCATCCCAGAAATATATAGCTTATAAGGCTTTGTAATTTGAAATTTGTAAGTAAATATGGTAACTCATTTAGATGTAGGCCTACATAGGTTTATGGTTTCCCAAGGACTATAGCCGTTTCACTCATGATGCAATTTCTCTTTCATAACAGATACATACATGTGCCAGATAATCCCCACACCAAGAGAGTACAAAAAGAAAAGACGTTGGATTGATGTACTTTATTTAGACATGAGACATGAGAAACAGTACATGGAAGTACAATTCACAATACAAGGTTTCAGTCATTCAGTCCGACTTCACTGTATAGGCTACTATAGTTGCCTTTTCATAAATGATATATTTTTGTACTTAAGCTGTCGTGAAAGTTTATAATATTTAGAGAAATTTAACGTTTCAAATACAAAAGTATTAGTAGTTGTGAAGGTTAGCAAACTGGACATTTAGACTGAATGTTTCCTGTATCCTCATCTTGCGCTAATGCACACAAGTGTTTCACCAGGTTTTATTTGTGTTGTTTCTCATAAGCGTACATCCGTTGTCCGTCAACAACACAGCAGTCTGTGCATTGACGTGCTGAGCGCTCAGTGCGTTGACTCACTCCCCAGCCGCAACCCTATATTTATGCGCGACCAGCACAAACATTGTCGCATAGTTGATGACGTCTGTGTCCACAGGGGAAACACTATGTACATGCCGCCACCTGTAGGATCGGGGGTATATATGCAAGTGTTCTCTGGTGCGCTAAGACCTTGGCCAATGTGAATGCAGGCCAGCATTCGTTCTCAGGAACGATTCGAATTCAAACGAACCCAGTCTGAAACCGCCCAGAGATGCATTTTGGTTGTTTTTTTTTCGCCCAACTCCTCCATCGAACGTCAGTGCAAGAATATATACATTTAGCAACAATAATACTGGCCTAAAAGTAAAACACGAGCAATGAGAACAATAAATAAGCACTTAAGGCAAACACCTATAAACAAGACCCAACTGGATAAAAGCTCTCTTCAGGCTAAACCTTGATCACACAAGGCCCTGTAGCTCTCTCTCAGGGATGTTACCTGTGTTTTTGCCCATATTTAACTAACTGTCTGTCCCTGCAGCCTCCATTAAATAGGGAGTGGATCCTACCACTGACAGGACACAGAACCAATTAGCAACAATTCCAAATACTTCCATAAATACTCCCAAGGCTTCCCCCGTGCCACAGTATAAAAGTAACCTAAACATTCCTAATGATGCGTTACAATTTAAACAAATATAACTTGGGGTAAAGACTCAATGATAGTTTAAATAAACACAATACTCCTACAGCATATGAAACACCCCTCCTCCACCTCACTTGGCACCTTCCCAATCAAGGAGATTGCCACCAGCAGTGTAGGAGAGACAACCAGCAAACAATCAGTGAACATTTCATTATCAACACACAAGTTTAAAACCATTAGTCCTTGCATAACTCTCAATGCAGTCAGATGTGTGTATGTGTATATAGGGCACGGGTTGCCCCGTGACACTATCTGTGTGTTTTATAAATATGTAACCAATGGAACAGTATTAACAAGCGCTTCTGACTAAATAATAACTACATTTGATCCATTGGAACACTTTTTTATTCTTTTTTTTTCATTTCCTGAAAAGTTACGGATTTGGACACACAAGGTTTCAACCCGTCAGTGACGATCTGACTCGGTGCTACTAGCCCTCTGTCCACCTGTCTGTCTGCGTGTCGTGTTTACCTTCCTCTCTGTCAGGCCTTGACCTGTCTCTCTGTCATGTTCTGCCGTCTGTCTGTCATGTTTATCTAGCTGTCTGTCATGTCCGGGCTTGTCTCGTCATGCATTACGGACTGCTCTCTGCATGTAAGAGAGCTGGTCAGACAGGCGAGGATATATCCCCTATGGATCTATACACACACACACACAAAGAAACCACATGAAACACACAGTATAGTACTGTATGTCACCTGCTGGGTTTCCGCTATGCACTTGGATTAAAGGGATAGTTCACCCCCAAAATGACTTTTTTTCTATCAATTGGTCACCCCATGGAGACTTGAATTCATGGATATTTTTTTGTTTTTGTCGCATTCCTAAGCCAATAATTTGATTCCGGTTCCGGTAGGAGACACAAAGAGTCTCCTTTGTGTCTCCTACCGGAACCGCTGCCTACCGGGCGACAAAAACAAAAAAATATCCATGAATTCAAGTCTCCATGGGGTGACTAATCGATAGGAAAAAAAACATTTTGGGGGTGAACTATCCCTTTAAAGTTCTCAGTCGCCTCGAATTATTTCAGTCATTTGGATTCCATAGAAGCCAGCATGTCTTCTATGGAAGCATGTTGCCCCTCAAAAATATCTACAAGCTCTCAATGTGTCGCCCTGAGACGCATTGAGAGCTTGCAGATATAGGCTATTTTCGGTTGTTATTTAAGATTAGAGCATTTTTTAAGTGGTCAAACTAGCAATATGTTCAGAAGCATCTTCCATAACACTCAACTTGGTTGAGTCAGACAGACGGTTCACAGACATCATCAGCCCAGCACACAAGCAGTTCTGAGTCAATATCATACTGCCTCTTAAAATAAGCATTTCATGATTATTACAAGCTTGAATCTCTGTCTGACAATTTCGTTCTTTGAGTGAACAATTGGACGGGGCGAAAACTAAGATCCAATATTTGTTCGGAAGCTTGGAGACGTGCACAAATAATACTAAGGGTGTTTAAACTCGTTTCACTATTCAACAGAGCCAGTGTTATGATACAATGGAATTACTTTTTCAGAAACAGCAGGGATAGTCCACCCACCAACCAAATACAATGCTGTTGGATGTGATCTGAATGGAAGATGGGATCCAATACAGAATGACAATACAAAATATTTCATATCACTAGTGTTTTGAGGCGATATGGACAACATGTTGCAATGCAACGTGTTGTGAGCTTATATATTTTTTAAACATTTTTGAAAGTATAAAAAGTGATTAAAACCATATATACCATATATTATAATATTATGATATCCAAAATCCCAGACGATATCTAGTCTTATGATATATACAGTGGTGGAAAGTAACTAAGTACATTTACACAAGTACTGTACTTAAGTACAATTTTGAGGTATTTTACTTCACTTGAGTATTTCCAATTTTCAATACTTTTATTTCTACTCCACTACATCTCAGAGGCAAATATTGTTCTTTTACTCCCTGGTCTGGGATAACGGTCTGAGATATTTCATTAAAGCAAAGCCTCAATATGTGATTTCTTCACCTAGTTTGCAGTATGTTATTTTTTATAATGAAAATGGCTGTATCAACAGGGATAAAGTAGGCTCAGTGGCGTTTTAGCATGACATTTCTGCAGGGCCAGGGACAGTTTTGTATGACAGTCACAATGCCAAAGCAGTGAACGAAGGTCTTTGGCTGCGTAACCTACTTTGCATTCAGTGCATGTGCGGACGCACGTCAGCCTCTCCTCCATCTAAACAAGCAAGTTAACACATTCCACATCCATAACAATACCGGAAAGAAAAGAAGAAGAAAAAAACAGCGACAAAAACGGCATATTTTGAACTATAGTGCTGGCTCTGGTCCAGAGCTAATCGCGTGCACCAAATATTTCCATGGTTACCAGGCATAGATTACCTGCCGTTTACTCGCAGAGCGATTGTCTAAGAAACGTAGTGCGATCCCGATGATCCAAGCGAGATCGCAGGCGGTGTGTTGGCTCCCCGTCTGAAAAGCCCTTAAGTGAGAATTGACATCCCCTGCTCTGTCAGAGAGGTGAACTATGGCTTGGCGGGTAGTTTGCTACAAGGAAGTGATAGGGCCCATAAACCACAATATGTTGCTTCCTGTAGGACTTTAATCTGATTCAACTTTTTTTAACGGTTGTTATGTGTTGATAACAATCCCATTTAGACGGGGCAGCTTATCTAATGCCCCCAAAACGATAGATAGATAGATATTTAATGAAGGATATGAAAGGTACATTATCAAGATATCGTCACCGTCGGGCAGAAACGGTGTCCAAAAGCGTTACTTTTCAGGAATTGGGGAAAAATCCTTTGTTCCAATGGATCCAATGTAGATATTACTTAGTCAGGAGCTCTTGTTAATAGGCTACTTTTCATTGGTTCAATATTTATAAAACCCACATACACTCTTAACCACTCTCCAAAAAAATTATGAATTAAAAATATATAATTTTAATGGCAAAGATAGTGGATCTACAAGCTCACAACGTGTCGCTTTGTGACGCTATTTTTGGTACTTCATAATATATGACACTATAGTATGACAGTAGGGCAGTAATTTATGAAAACACATAACAAGTTGAAATATGGAGATACTAGGTTTCTGCCCGACAGCATAAAATGAAACGGCATTCAAGAGGAAGACATCAACTCACCAAAATAATCCCCTCTTTATTGCTCTGTTGCTTCCTCTTTAACTGTGCATCATTCAGAAAGCTCATTTCAGTGAATAAAGACATACGCATACAGTACAGTGTTGAGGTACATTGTTGAATTGTCTTAAGGACTTTAGGGAAAACAAGATGATTTGAAGACAATATGTGACATTTTTGCCCTTAAAGCACAATTAAACTGGGGTAGCGGTTTGGGTTGTGTGGCAAGATTATGTTCAATAATGGCTCTGTAGATTAAAATGTATAATAGTTTCTCCATTGACTTACATGGTGATACAGGTCTCAAAGTCACACAAGCAAACATGAACTAAGCGGATTCTGACAATGTATAAAATTACAAAACCCAACACAGCATTAGTTTGTTTTTTATTATTTTTAACAATTATTAATGAAGGTATCATTGTTTCTTAGTTGGTTGCTACTGGATCTTCTGCCTAATGCCAATATTAAAAAATATATATATATATATTTGTTTTAAAGGTGGTTATGGCATTGGCGGAATCAGCTTTGTTCACTTTCATTTGTGTGGTAAAAGTGTGACTTTGAGTCCTGTGCAATGTAACTCAATTGGGAGACTCTGTTGGATGATCCATTTCTATTGAAGATATCTCGCCAATATTTAGAAGTTCCTTTCCAAGGAACTTGTTTAGAAAAAATATCAAAACATTATGATATTTTTCAAAGATATAAAAGAATAGCAGATGTACACTGACGTGCTGTGAGCTTATACTATGTTTTAATAGCCAGCGTATAAATGTATAAAGTGGTTAAAATGATTGTGATGCTGTATTAACTAATTTTAGCTGGGGACCCCCTGGAACTATTGGCAAGGAACTACATTAGTATTCATGCTTACTACAACTACACAACCCAAAACGTGTTGCCTGAAATATCACAATAACACTCTTTGAAGTCATACGGCACAGCTCTAATCCCGTTTGATGTAATATTCAACTCTCTCACCCTGCTCAGCAGCTTATTAAAGTTGCAGGCACTCGGACGAATGGAGGACTATTGTGTGTTTGTCCATGTGATTCATGTCCTCACAGCACAACAGTTCTGTGGTGGCGAGTGTTACTCCTCTTCAGCTTTGAGCAGAGGGTCTGCATTATTTGTCTTTAATATGCACACGCACACAGAGTTATTGTATTAATACACAAGGAGAGCTCATTTGTCTTCGAACAATACACACACATACAGTACACACATGCATGCACCTAGTACGCACGCACACACACACACACACACACACACACGTACGCACACACACACACACA